>NW_025544719.1:654182-895694 GCF_011800055.1 Colletotrichum gloeosporioides
TCAGTCTGTGGGACACGGCCGGCCAGGAGACGTACAAATCCGTTACCCGCTCCTACTTCCGCGGGGCCAGCGGCGCCCTCCTCGTCTTCGACCTGTCCCGCAAACAGACCTTCCAGCACGTCACCGACTGGCTCAACGACCTGCGACAGATCGCCGAGCCTGACATTGTCGTGATCTTGGTCGGCAACAAGGCTGATTTGACCCAGGAGGCCGACAACAAGCGCGAAGTCACTCGCGAGGAGGCCGAGGACTGGGCCAAGAAGAATGGCGTGTTTGAGTACGTCGAGACGAGTGCTAAGAGCGGCGAGAATGTCGAAAAGGCTTTTATGAGAGTTGCCGAGAGGATATACAACAACATCCAGGCCGGCAAATACGACCTTAATGACAGACGATCCGGCGTCAAAGGACCCAGCGCCGGCGGCAACAGGCAGGTCAGGCTAGGGGGCGACGCAAGCAAGGGATCCGGCGGCGGCTGTTGTTAGATAGGGCCGCAAGAGATGAAAACAAAATCGTACACGGGAAGGACAGTGATACCCAAGGTCAGGTCATCAGCAAGTATGAGTTTTTTTGCAAACCCCCCAAGTGACTTCTCTGTTCGTCCATCAATGTACTATTACTATAATTTTAATACACGTTCACGTACGCAAGCAAAGCGGACAATCCTCAATGGAAGCAAGGAAACAGTTCATGTTGCATTATGTACGGAAATCTCTTTCCGCCTTCTTCTTCCTCCTCCTCATCTTCCCCTATCTCAAGATGTATATCTTAACGTCGACGCGCTCATCATCGCCCATATCCTTACATAGAGTTGGGTGGGGAAAATGGAAGTTTGTTTTCGCCCTTTCAAGTACAGGGTCCATCCATGGACCGTGTTGATAGAAGAAGCCTCCACCACAGATTACCTCCGAGAGTGCTTTAGTCAGACATCCTCCAGGTATCGAACCACTTCATGTAGCTGTACTGCTTGTTGGGGCCCGTCATGCCGAAGCAGATGGGGCTGAACAAGATGTAGAGACCAATGACGACCGCGTACAGCGCCCCGTAGACGCCGTACTGGATGGCCTGCTGCTTGTTGCGCAAGAACCAGTCAGCCAGGAAGCCGAAGGTGAGGATGGCGAAGTAGAGCGCCGGGTAGTAGTGGTGGACGTAGGTGACACGAGCCATGACGATGAAGGGGAGGTAGTGCAGGACCCAACCGGCGACGGGGTAGACTCCCGCATAGTGGATCTGGTCAAGCTCCTTCTCGTTCAGATCGCTGTAGCCACGCTGCCAGCGGACGAGGTACCAGAGTACGACGAGGCCGAAGACTCCAAGGCCGGCTGTGCTACCCCAGTAGACGAGGGGGTTGCCGAGCAGGAAGTACTTGACGATGCTGTCGTCCCAGCCGCACATGCGCAGACCAACGTGCAGGATGGGCCACTGCCACCACTGGGAAGCAAGGTCGTCCTGCTTATCAGGGTCGGGGACAAGGGCGTTGTTGGAGGTCATCATGGCGACGTTGAGGTGGATGAAGTCGTGGAGGAAGGGAGACTTATAGGAACCGGCGTCGGCGGGGGGCACTAGGTTTAGGTTAGCAAGGGCTGTATCGTCGTCTACACTGATGAGCACTTACGCTTGTCGTTCCAGTGAGCCTCGACGTTCCAGTGAGTGTAGGTGTCCTTGGGATTGTTGGTCTTGGTGCAGGTAACCTCGATCTGCTTGAAACCCCACTGAGGCAGGTTCACATTTCCAGCGCGAAGGTAGCAGCCGAGAACCGGGTGTCTGAGGCGGAATGCCGTGGTGAGAGTGCGGATGCGGCTGCGGTCGCGCGAGGCAACATCGCGAACAACCTCAACCTGCCAGTGGTCCTTGTCATCGCCAATAGTCAGGTTGCCGTAGGAGGAGACCTCCTTGTCGGCCTTGGTGATGGGGGCGGCGATCTCGTGGGAGTGGAGGTTGCGGCCGGTCTGAGCGTGGATCAGGCGGATGGTGCTGCCGTCGCCAATGAAGCGGACGGGAGCCTCCGCGTCGTAGTCCTCGTCGTGGCGGTTGGGGTAGAAAAACCAGTCGTTGTTGGCATCCTTGTGGTGGTAGCAAGTGACCTGCTGCTGACCGGAACCCTCGGGGTAGGTCTGGACGTGGGAGTGAAGCAGACCGCCTCCGTAGCCCATGTTCTTGATCGTGGCGCGAGATCCGTAGGCAATCTCGAGAGGACTGTTCTTGCCGACCTCGGTGCCCTTGAGGTTGGCCTGGAAGAGGGAGCTCATCTGCGCATCGCCAGGGCCGGTGTGGTCGAGAATGGCGAAGTGCATGGCGAAAGTGAGCATGTAAACCAGGAAGGGGAGGATGATGAGGCCGACAACACGAGTAGCGACATGCGCGCCGAGGGTAGTGACGGGCATGCGAACATCGCCGAACTTGGTCCAGAGGTCCTCAATGGTGTAGAGACCGACGAGAGAAGTGACGAAGAGACCGACGAGCTTGACACTGCAGACACAGCCAATGCTGAGACCCGTCATGAACAGCCAGAAGAACCATTCGGGCTCGAATGAGTTGTGGCGCTGGTTATGGAACTTGGACCAGCAGAGGACTGTGGCGAAAGTTCCGCAGAGCAGCATCGAGTCGAGGAGGATGAAGCGGCTGATGGTGGTGTAGGAGTTCTCGCACAAGACCATGAGGGTGACGAGCCAGACGGCGGGGCGTCTCAGCTTCAGTTCGCGAGCAGTGAAGTAGGCCATGGGAATGCAGACGATGCCGAAGAAAGCGTTGAAAGCTCTCATGAAGGTGTAGTTCACATCCTCGGGGTACTTCTCACCAGACTTGAACTCGAAAGATCCATTGTAGCCAGCGAGAACTCCAGACAGACCAACGAGCATCTTGCCCAGGGGCGGGTGGACGTCGAAGTAGTATTCATGCTTGATGTAGTGGCTTCCGAATTTGCCAAAATGCGCCTCGTCCCAAGTGACAATATCGCTAATGCCAATCTTCCAGAGTCGGGTGAAGATTGCGACGGCCGTGAAGATGAGAGGGGCAATGACTACCTCCCACTCGTCGAAAAATGATGTTTGCTGGGGGGTTGTGTCGTCAGCATGGAGCTCTTTCGTCTGGACAAAGAACAGGCTCGAAACAGGGACCAATTACCTTCTTGGCGTACTTCTTCTTGTCATCGGTCTCAGGGGCAGCCGTTACGGGAACTGACTGGCCCTGAGGGGCGGCTCTTCGTCTGACGCCATCGCCGACGTCTGCGCCGGACGCGATCACTGTCTTCTCGGCAGCCATGCCTGCGCAAAGGCAAGGTCAGCAAACGGAAGGGCTGAAGAGGGCAGGAATGCAGTATAAGGGCAACCTACTGACTGGAAAAGACGGAAAGACCAGAGGTCTCGACGAACGCGGTTTAGGGGGTGTGTGGTAGGGAAGGCGAGAGAGTCAAGCTCCAAGAACAGGAACAGGAGCTCTGAGCTTTCCGCGTTAAGGATCGGACGAGTCAAGACTCAAAGTGTAAAAATAAAAGTAGGAACCTGAAATTCTCCGGACTGGAGAAGACGGTAAGAAAGGACCACAGAGCCAAATGAAGCCGCACCTCAAACAAAAGTGAATGGTGTGCTCCTGGGGCTACGGGATGTCCAGCTCCTCATCAACAAGATCGTGAAGGGGTTGCTGAAGGAAGAAGAACCTCGAGAAGTGGACAGCTGAAAGGGAATCATCCAATTAATATGGACCTGGGCAATTGGATGACGGGGGAATTTTTTGGTGAGGCCCTGCTAAATCGGGAGCATCTAAGGCAAGGGCCAGGTATCCGTAGAGGCAGGCAGGCAGTGGCAGAGCAAGCAACAAGGTAGAAGCCATGGAGCGTACCCAGCTGGAGGAGCGTAGGAGCGCCCCCTTGCTGGACACACGAAATAAATGCCACCTATGCACCAACCGACACGGTATCCCTCCCTTCCAGACCAACCCGCACTTTACGCGAATCCAGTCCCCGGGAGCCGGCCAATCGGTTTGGGGGCTGCCATTGGACGAAGCTGCGTCCTTTGGCGGACGGGACACGCATTCCCTCTCGATGGAATGGTCCTGAATGGCCCTAATTCACAAAATGGCCCCTCCATTACCCCCTGCCCCCACAGCTGCCTCCCCCTAAAGTCCCCACGGTGCATCGTCGCCCGCTGTGTGATCAGCCTCCTATATCGAGCATCCTCCCACGCTGCATCTCATCCTGAGTTCTGGGCCCCGACTACAGATACTACTCATCGGCACGGATACTGATGAGACGCATGGTGACGGCAGGCCGTGTAGTTGGCCATCACTGTCTGTCTGTCCTCAATCCGAGCTGACTAAGGCCTCCAGGCACGCGTGCCTTTCCTACTGCTTCCTAGCACCAAGCCATAACGGGATGCCCGTCCCGTCCAAGGCCACACGATGCCGCCAGGCGATGCGGAACAGACACACAGGCCAGCATCCACGTAAGAAGCGTCAGAAGCACAATGTCTTGTCTTCAAGTTGACAGCTGTGGCTCCTCTGGCCGAAGCTCTGGCGGCGCTAACCCTTCCGGGCCTCTGGATGGGGTCCCTGTTTTCGGACCCTGCCGGAAATGCCAGTGCACATCGATGGGCATCCACCGCGTCTTCCTTGCCGTACGGTGCAACGCGAAAGTCGGCGGAGGGTGGGCTCAGAACTCGGGCGTCGGTGTGTGCAACCTCCAGCGTCGCGACAATGGGCGGAGTCTTGGGCGGCGGGGTGCTGAGTCGTGCGTGGACAGAGAAGCAAGAATATGTTTTCTTCCTTTTCAAATGTTCAGCTTCCCTCTGCGTGCCTTACTCCGTAACGTAGGTAGTCACCGCAGTACCTTAGATACCTTAGGTTCTGCAAGGCACTCCGTCGGGTGTCTTAGATAATCAGGCACCCAGTAAAGAACTGCGCAGACTGCAGCGAGGAATACCCGTCCAGCGGTGTTCTTCACCCGGGCACCACCACCCTCAGGAAAAAAGGGGGTCGTTGCCTGTGCCGGACCGGTCGCGGCCAATCAGCCCCGCCGGTCAAGCCTCTCGACTTCAAGCCGCATGCGGAATCGCCAGCCAGGCGCATCACATGTCTTTTGTCCCTTCCCGTCCGCTCCGTCCCCCCTCCTGGCCCCGTCTGGTCTGGGTTGATCCGTCGTCAAATCGAAGTCTTAGTCGCTGTTGGCTCTGACCGACCCCATTGCGGTGCAGACTTCGGCTCTCCGACACTTGTGCTAGACAAACAGTCGCTCCTCTTGGCCTGACTGCACTTGTCTTGTCTTGTCCTGCCGCAGTTCATCCCCACTGCGTCCACCCCGACGACCGCCGCCGCCGACGACAAGCCAGCGCACTGTAGTTCGAGACCATCTTATGTCATCTCGTCTGCATCCAATCGACCGGGACCGTACCACTCCCGACACCAACTCTCCCACCGCTACTACCACCGCCTCTACCACCACCGCTCCTTTGTATATCTTTCGCGAGCCTCCCCGGCCAACCTACTCCTCCTCTTCTTGCTGCCTGTCGCTCTGGATGTACGCCTTGTCATACAACCGAGTGTCACTTGCTGCATAGCCAACTCGGTCATCCGAACCTAGATCTAGAAGACGCCCCATTCCCAATGTCTTCTTTGGTCTCCGAGTTCATCATCAACCCGGTCCTCCGGCAAGCACGCCGCTTTTCTGAGATTTCGAGAACCACTCTCGTCCCCGAAGCCGACGCTTCGTCCTCCGACAACCTCGCGGTTGCCAGCGACTCGGAAGCCCCCGCCCCTCGGCATGCGACCGATGCGCCTGCGGTGACTCCTCCGGACCGACCTCTCAGCGCAGATACTCTATCGCCGACCGTCGAAGCCGAGCAGCCCCCGTCCGAACCAGCACGTGCGCCCCCGGAATCCTTCCCCATCACCGTCCCGATGCATGTCCCCAAGCGTGAGGCCTTGCCGGCCGACGATGGCATGGGCGCATTGCGAAAGCGCCTTATCGAAATCCAAGGCCAGGAGATACGGGGGGAGGAAAAAGCCAGGCTCATGCACGAGGTGCTGATGGAGGGCTACCGCAAGTCCCGTGGTACTCCCCAGCAAGGCGACCCGCCTGTGGATGCTCTGCCGGCCGGCGAAGCGTGGGAACAAACACTCCCATCGGGACCCCTGGAGTCCCTGAAGTTCTGGCAGCATCCTCCAGGGGAGCCATCCTCTCCGGAAAAGTTTGTGTTGACGGCGGAAGATGTCAGACCAACCTACGCCCCGGCAAAGCCCACGATTCCTGGAGAGGTCGAGGGCGCAAGGGTTCTGGGCTGCCAGCACTACAAGCGCAACATTAAGCTGCAATGCTCGACTTGCAACAAGTGGTACACATGTCGGTTTTGTCATGACGCCGTCGAGGATCACACTCTCATTAGGAAGGAAACCAAAAACATGCTTTGCATGCTCTGTGCCTGTCCTCAAAGGGCGTCAGAGGTTTGCGTCAACTGTGGCGTGACCGCCGCTCGCTACTACTGCAACGTGTGCAAGCTGTGGGACGATGATCCAACCAAGAGTATTTACCACTGCGGCGATTGCGGCATTTGTAGGAAAGGAAGAGGCATCGGGAAGGATTTCTTCCATTGCAAGGTGATTGCCTTCTTTTCGCGCCACGCTGTTAACTACTGCTGACCCCGAGCTCAGAAATGTTGTGCTTGTATCTCAATATCGATCCAGCACTCACATAAGTGTATCGAACGTTCGACAGACTGCGACTGTCCCATTTGTGGAGATTACATGTTCACCTCTCCCAAGCCTGTCGTGTTCATGCCTTGCGGTCACAGCATTCACAAGAGATGCTATGACGAACACATGTTGCGGTCATACAAGTGTCCCATCTGCAACAAGAGTTTGTTGAACATGCAAAGCCAATTTCGCCAGTTGGAGTTGGCGATTCTGAGCCAGCCCATGCCTCCAGAGTTCAGGGACACGCGCGCCACAGTTCTTTGCAATGACTGCAGTGGTCGAAGCTCGGTACCCTATCACTGGTTAGGCCTCAAGTGCGCCATATGCACCTCGTACAACACGGTAGAATTGCAGATCAGCGGCGGAAGAGAAGGTGCAGCTACCGCGCAAGCTATTCCCAGCCGCGGTGGAAGGGACGGGGCAACTACCACACGGCCACTTCCAATCGACCCTCCAACGCCTGCTGCCATATTGGAGATGGCTGCGATCTTGGATAGTCCGTTGGTTGGAGCCACGGACGGCAGTACAGGGATTCTTGACCCTTCGTCAACTATAGCCACTGACGGGACTGCCACGAGCACCGCCATTGGAAGGCGCCGACATTCCTCACACGCCTCAAATGAGGCACAGGCACGGTTCTTGGTGCTAGATCGTTTGGCAAGATCAGCTTCTCCAGCGCCTACACCCGGTCTGCCACCGAATCTTGCACGAAACCCTTTGCATGGCGCGATCGAGGAGGAGGAATCAGACAACGATATACTGAACCTTTGGGGTCGGTTTCAACGTAGGTCTGAAGAAGACAGCGATTCCATGTCTACCGACTTGGAGGAAGAGGACGATGAGTATGATGAGGAAGACGATGACGACGACGACGACGATGACAATGACTTCATGCTCATTGGTCACCGTTGATCTGGCAGACATGCCGTCGTATTATGAATGATGAGGTATATCGCTCGGGCTGTGCGACGGAATCGAGAACGGCGCAAAGGGGCATGTGACGGTATCATAGTCTGGACATACGGGTTTCATAGGTCATGGTTTGGGTGGCGGGCATAGCTTTGGTTGGGTTTTGGATGCCGGCGTTCTCAGGAGGCCAAATTCGCCAGCCCTGGAGTGGGACATTGAATTTCGTACACCCATGGAGACTGGGTTCTAGGAAGTCTCCATAATAGAATATGAACGATCTTGAACAAAACCAACGCCAAAGAACGCCGTGAAGTGGCTATTTCCGTCCGCCCTAACCGTCTCCTAATTTCATAACCATCATGATCAAGCGCCTCGGGTATACCGTCATGTATCCTCTCTCATCGACGACGGGAAGCAATCTGCGCATCCACCTCTTGGGCCTCCTTCCTCAACTCCTTGACGACGGTCTGAAAAGTACACACATGAGCTTGGGGCGTTTGCACTGCACGAGACATATTGCTACTTACTGCCAGAGCCTCGGGGTTGACACCATTCTCAATCATGGAGATGCAGATTGAAAGCGTGCGGCGGTCCAGATGGCAGTTCTTCACGTGAAAATGGTCAGAGTCAGATCCCCGGAAGCGTGAGCCAGGCGCGGCGGCCAGGACTTACGAGAATAACAGAGATCTCATGGAGGATATCGACGGCCTGCTGTGCGGCAGCCTGCTTTCCGGTCCTGTCGTCGGCGGGCATTTTGTGAAATGGCGATTATCGTCGGCCTCGGAGTCTCATGGGCAATGTGTCAGGGGAGTGAGACGTCGAGGCGCGGCGAGATGCAGTGAGGTGGGTGATGTTCAGTGACCGCCATCAAAGGTGCCCGCCTACCTTAGTGTACCCAAGGTACCTACCTACCTTAGTGTTTAGCGGAAGCGGGGCCACCTTAGTCGGCGTGGGCCGAACCAAACGCGTCGGACGCGCTGGTGCAGAAAGCTCTTTGCGCGGTGCAGGGATTGGCTGGGTCCCAAGGTGGACACCGCAACTACCGGAAATGGGCGTCGCATTCGCGCCTGTGAGCCGCGATTGACCGAACTTTTCCTCTTTCTCAGTGTCAGTCGCATGTCTCACCCGTCATATCTCGTTATGACACCGATCTTGCTGCGAATGCCAGCATTTGCTTCTTTTTGACGCCTGCTCTCTTGGATATCTACCGTCAACAGGCAGCCATATGGTCACCGACTGTGCCTAGTCCGTCACCGTCCACTAAAACCAACCATCGCATGATGCAACACACGCCGTCGTCTTCTCACGATATGCTCAGTTTCTCACGGACATATTGCTTGGATCTAAGGGAAACAACTGGGTCTAATGGCTGACGTACGGGAAGAGACCAGCCGCTTGTACGGCCCCCCGAGAATCACAATCGTTCCTCATGATGGCCTCGAGGAAGGACCGCCTCAGCTGCACGTCAGCCGTGTTCCAAGCCTAGGTAGGTCGGCCGCCGAAAGCCTGTATTTCACGACACTGACGCCGGACCAGCTCGAGCCCTTCGCATCATTCAACCTCTGGAAACACTATACCCCTCAGCCAGATCTACGGAGAACGCACCTGCCTCGACTGTGTGGGACTCGCAACGTGTGCAGAGACGATGGCTGTTCAACGCCCACCCGGAAGCATTCATCGGAAGCTCCGATGCTGCCGGCTTCTTGGCTGAGGGCCTCTCTCAGATGATGCGCCCCGACGCCACCCCCACGGCACAACCGCTCATGACCATTAGCCAGATGGCAGACGTTAGTAACCACACTCGCATCTCCCCGGTTCCGGTACTGGCCATGGCCACTGGCGAGTCTGGGGAGCTTCTCCGGCTATCTAGGCTGGATGAGACGAAATGGCAGTGGGGTGAAGACGAGAACCCTACGCTTCGTCTTTTGAATGTCGATCAGCAGGACAGGGAGGAGACTGTGCTATGGTCCAGTGGCGGAGCTCCTATTCTGCAACTCAAGCCTGCGCTTAGCTTGGTACGATTCGAGCCCACTCGGTGGCTGCTGGTGCAAAAAAGGACATCAACCACGGTCCTCCAGCCGGAGTACCACAGAATTCCAGTTTCAGAGCGTCGGCCGGGCATTGACAAGGCAGTTGAACGCCCCTCCCGAATCAACCCAAAGCCCATCTTGACCATCACGTCGGATCAGACGGGTGGCTTTCCACACTCCGATGTCTCCTTCAGTTACGGGTCTCAGAGGAAGCCTCCACAGCTGGCCATCATCGACGAGTGTGGCTACTACAGTGTCTGGGATGTCAAGGGCCGAGACATGGTTGGGTCAACAAGCAAGCGTGCCAAGTTGAGACACTGCGGTCACATTCAGCTGGGCATCACGGAACAGTTGCCTGACGAAGACTCGCCAGCCTTCCGCGCAGAGCCTCACGGGCTGTTGTGGATCGGTGCCGCCGGCGTTGGCGTGGATCTTTGGGATATCCCCGCCATCGAGGACCTGGAAATGGAGAATGATTTGGCGGCGATGACCGCACGGTCCAAAAAGCTCATGATCTGGAACCGCACAAGGTTCGAGGTGATTGACACGAAAGACCCAAGTTACCGGCACAGCTTATCGATACTCAAGTCGGATGTGCCGGATCACATCCTCGATGTAAAGCCAAATCCGGTGAATCGCAGTCAAGCGGTCGTTCTCACAACGTCGGCTCTGTTCTGGATTGAAACATCGTCACCGACGGCAGTCAAGACTGGGGGCCTTGCCATACTTCAGTCATTCGAGCATCTTCGAATATCAGATGCCGACTCTTTGAGGCTTACGGTCCATCATAGTGGACATGGACTGGGCAACGAGAGTTGCATCGCGTATCTTTATTCGGAGAAGTCACCCGAAGTTGAGCTGTTTTGGTTTTCCGTACCCGAGAAGACGGGCCTGCCCCAGTTTCAGCATTTTATGATGAAGCTCGAAAAGGGGCCCGGCGAGAAGCCGCTGAAGATACAGACTTTGTGTCCAACTCCAGCCTTCTTCACTAGCCAGTCATCAGAACCGCTCAAGGGCCTCGGTGCGGAATACCTAAATCAGCAGGTCGGCTTCCAGCAGTTGTTCGTTCTCGGGAGGGATTTGGCTTTGGAGCAAACTATCATGGCTGTCACATCAAAACCCGACCTTGAGATCATTTCGCCAGACTACAGTCGCGACTGGTCCAAAGATGCTCGAAGGAGGGCCCACAAAAGGAGGCGGAAGCAGTTCCTACATTACTTTGGAGATACGTTTGTGGTGCCTGATGGATTGGGAGACATGGACGAGCTCGTGCAGCGTCGTGCCACTCGATACCAAGAAATTTTGCAGCAAACTCAGGGAGGAGATGATGAGCAACTACAGCAGCGATGGCCAAGGACCCAGAATTTTGACCTTTTCCTGTCTCGGGTCGCCATGTCCATCGATTCAGTCGTCATGGCTGCTGAAACGCCTAGTATTGAGGGTCCCCTATCCGTTTTCGACGCCATCCAAGATGCGACGGTTAACTGCCTTGATACGGAGGGGGGCTACATCCCTTTGCACACTTTGTGAGTCCAGCATGAAGCAAGATGATAAGTCTCGGTTTATTAACATCTATTAGGCACGAGTATGAGGCGACATTTGAAGCACCTCCAATGGGCAACGAAGCCATCACCGCTTGGGACGCGCGTCTCCAGGAATTTTTTGATGTCAACGATCAACGCATCGTCGCTCAGCCATTTACATCCCAACTCTTACGCCAGGGAAACGTGACACCTTTGGCGGACATCCGCCACAAACTCGAAGAATTATGGAACTCGCCGGATCTCCCTGAACGCGCACAGCACTCTCGCAGCGTCGTGCTCGCCGAAACCGCAGAAGCGATCGCGAGATCCCTCTTCGGCGTGGCGGTCCTCGACGAAAACATCCCAGTCGCAGAAGACGAGCCGTCCACCTGGGTCCCAACGCCACCCGAGGTGCAATCTAGACAGCCGATTCAGCGCCTCTCAATGTCCAGCCAGAGATCCTCGCTAGGAAGCCAACGTCTGTCGATGTCGCCCTTTAAACCACGCGACTCGATGTCTCCGATCAAAGCATCACGGCCGATGATGTCGCCGATTAAGCCGCGGCTCTCCATGTCCCCCTTGAAACCCCGCCGCTCAATGTCCCCCATGAAATCCCCCTCCAAACCCTCCTCCTCGGCGCCGTACTCCTCAAACCCCTTCTCCTCACAACCACAGTCCCAGTCCTCTGCCGCCTCCGCCGACGCAGCACTGGCGGCCTCGAGCGCCCTCCAACGCCTAAGCATGCTCGCTGCAGACATCAACACAACAGAGGGCCCGACCCGCCAGCATACGGTCCTCTCCTACTGGCCTACCAGGCGCGGCGTGCCGACAGAGAACTACGTCTCCTCCGTGCTCGCCTCCTCGACAAAGCACATGGACGCCATCAAAGAGCGCAAGGAGCGCATCGAATCCAAGCGCCGCAGGCGCAAGTCGCAGCTCGCCTCGTCGCAGACGGCGGCAGCAGCCACGCAGTCCGAGATGGAGGACTCCGGGCCGGCGGGGAGCGCGAGCGTGCCGCTGCCGTCGGAGGCGCCCGCCACGCAGCCGCTGCCCAAGTTTGCTGCGCCGCCAATCATCGGGTCGAGCCAGGTCTCGCCGATGCGGTCCTCGCAGGCCGTCATGTCGTCGCAGATTCCGCAGGTCATGTCGCAGCCGATTTCCGGACGGCACGCGATGCGGTCCCCGAAGAAGAAGGGCAAGAGAAAGTCCGGTTTCTGAGGCGGCGGATATTTACCTCGGTACTTATTTTTGAGGGGGAAAGGTGTTTTGCTTCATTATTCAATGTTTGACTCTATACCGTAGCGATGGCTAGGCTTGTTGGAGATTACTATAATACCCCCGACGCAATTCTTTTTTTAATGCCCTCCTCATACTCCTCGCGTTACTTGCTTCATTGCCGTCCTCCGATACCCCCGCCAACCTGATTGATCCCCGTGCCCTTGAGCTTGTGATCACCGGGGTTCGCCGCCGCCTCATATATGATGTTAGTCGGCGCGCGGCCGAGCTGCATCCACTCGCCCTTGAAGCCGAGGTAGCTGACGCGGGTCTCGTCCTCGTCGCCGTCGGAGAAGTTGTCGACGAAGAAGAGGGTGAGGCGCTGGACGCGGCCGAAGAGCGCGCGCTTGACGGGGATCTCCTGAACCTGGGAGGTGCGTGAGAGCTCGAACTCTTGGGTGGGCGCGGCGTCCTCGGCGGAGGCGAAGTCGAGGTCGTCGCGGTTGATGAAGACCTTGAGGGTGCGCGGGGCGGAGGGAGAGTCTGAGGTGCGCAGGAGGAGGGCGTGGAGCTTTACTTGGCCGGTGAAGCTGGGGGGTCAAGTGTGTTAGTTTGGTGAGTTTTGGATATGGCAGTTGATTGTGAGCGTTGGTAGGATGAGGTAAAAGCTGATGTGTGGAATGTGAGGGTGAGCAGGCGGTTGGCCTCGCCACCGTCAAAGCTCAGATTTAGAGGTGTATGAAGTGAGGTTATGAGATCAGGTATGGGAAGATAAAAGGAATAGTAAAACATACGGAATGTTGACCAACAACTGCTCATCCGCATCACTCACGACCTCCGGCTCTGCGTCCAGCCTCTCAGCCCACGTCTTCTTCGCGACACTGCGCGCGCTGCCGATCTGCGACTCGTTGAGGGCCGTCACGTCGTCGAAGTTGATGTGGCTGTAAAGAGAGTGCTGCAGGGCGGGCGTGATGTCGTCTGAGTGGTCGTGCTCATCGTGGCCGCCGTGGCTGTGGTCGTGGTGTTCGTCGTGGCAGTGGGACATTTTTGGCGGACGAGGTGGGGGTAGAGCGGCTGAGATGGTTTGTTGGGGTTTCCAACGTGACGCCGTAGTTGAATGATACTTGCAGTTAGGATGGATGTGACAAAATGGCTTTGACTTTGGACGACTCGGAGGCAGGAAAGGGTGTGCGAAAGACGTTTGTCCGTTTGCTTGGATGATGGATTGAAAGACGCCAGTGACAAACGGACCCCGCCATGTGTGAAAGGTTGGAATGCTGGCCTCTGATTGGCTGGTTTGCCACTGCTCTCCTCTTTGAGTATCCGAGTGCTGCCAGACAATGGGCAACGTGCTTGAACGACCAGATCAGCTTTTAGGGAAACGAAGTATCGAGAAGTTTCAATTGATTGACATTTTCTCCTACACTTCCTAGCATTTCAAACACACATGCTCTATTTCTAAGATGAGTGTCTTTCAACAGAAATTCGTTGCGAGGACAATCATGTAAGACGTCCATGCTTCAACCCGGCTTGACATGCTTTACTTGAAGCTACTGGAAGCTTTTGAGTTCCAGATTATGAAAAGAGGCGGAGTGCGACATTCTACAGCCTTTTCAAAAATAATGTATTGCTGGGCATATGAAATTGGCGGGACTCATGTTGGTCTTACAACAAGGGCAGTTCTAGTCAGGTGAAGCTATCTAGTTCTAGGATTGGCTCATCATGAGTATTTCACGAGGCAATAACACGTGGACGGGGCAGATGCGTAGCATCAAGAGTTTGTGCGAGCCATGCTCCACGCCAGCCTTGACCACCAAGCTGGTGGATCCTTACTGACGGGCCTGCGATGGAACTTTGATCCTTTATCTGGTAGAACCAGAGTGGGATGGATTTGGTGAGCTGTATTAGGTATGATTCATTTCACAGTATGCTCCTTTAAGCTGCTGGCCTGATTGATGTGCTAGAAGCCAGCTAAGTATACACATCTATCCTTGCTCATTCTTCAAATAAGTCTTCACCAATGTTCTCCTCAAAATCGAGGAGAACAATCAGAATATGGTATCTCCCTGGTCAATCATTTAGTCTTAAACCTTGTGGGAGAATCAGTGTGACATTACTCACAAGATCACCTCTTTTGCGGAATCTTGTCCCAGAAGCAAAACCTGCGTGGCTTCTGTGGCATGAATATGTGCACAGTGAGTGCGATGAGGACGGACACAGCACAAAGACATGCTCTGAACAAGGAAGATGTGCCCAGAAGCAGAGTCAGTCACTCAAACTAGATGAAGGCACTGGGCTGTAGATGAAGGCACTGCGCTGTCCTATATCGCTGCTTATGGCTCTGCTACTTCTGTTGGCGCCAGTAGTCTCTCTTTCAATTGGCGGCGTCGATTTGTAACCATCTGCCAATGAAGCCAAGGTGAACTCAGATCAGCTTGTTCACTTGAGGTAGCGAATTTTGTCAATAGTAGTATGATTATGGATTGCGCTGTAGCACCAAGTGCTCACAGCTCACACATCACAATAGATGAGACGAAATTTTACGCCTTTTGTGGTCATTCCATTGCCTTTGCATTCCCGTATTTACAAACAGGATCGAGTTACTCTACAATCAAGAACCGATTTACCAACCATCCCAAAGCCTAAAAAGCCAGTCGCGGTGGTATCATATTGAGCCAAATGTGCCTCTCCCTTCTCTGTCCAAAGAGACAGAATTGTTACTGGTGTGGTATTTCCCTTTCCGGATTTTTTTCCTTCCTAACGCCGATTTTAATGCACATCATGGCAGGCCATTCCGGATGGGAAGGCCAAAAAGGACGCCAAAATACAAAGCCAAATCTGTCCCGTATGCAAGATGGCCAAAAGCTATACCAATGCTGCTTTACTTGCTGCCGGGGGCAGGGAACACGAAGCCGGGAGGGTACTGGGGCATGCCATTGGGCAGGGTGCTGATGCCGAACGGAAACTGCTGAGGAAGGGGTTGAGCGTTGGCTCCGGACGCCTTGCCATCCTCACGGCGATCGCGGCCACGGCGGTCGCGGCCAAAGTCATCGCGTTCGTCGCCATCATCGTGACGGCGAGTGGAGCGGGGTCCGTGGTTGCCGCTCTTGTCAGTCTGCATGCGACGGCTGATGGCCTTGGAGGAGACGCCAGCACCAATCTCGATGTCAGGCTCCTCGACGACGAGGCCCGTCTCGATGGGTCTGCCGCCGCTTCCACCATACTCGGCAGTAAGCATCCACTTGCGGTCAGCCTCTGTGAGCTTGGCAATGGGAATGATGCTAATGCCGGTCTGGTAATCACTGCAGTCACGCGGGCCGAAACCAACACCCCAACGGGTCTGTGTTTGTTAGCTTGGACATCAAGGGATGGAGTATGCAGTGAACTTACACGAAGCTGAGGATCGCCATCACGGTTGGCTTCCATGGCCTCCTTGGCTCGAACAGCATCTTCACGGCTGATCATCTTGACGAATGCATGGCGCTTCTCCTTGTTGACGATGCAGGTCTGCACCTGACCGTACTTGCTGAAGACCTCACGCAACTCGCGCTCAGTGTAGCTACCTGAGGTGTCAGTATGGGTTGCGTGACAGTATAGAAGGCGGTACTTACGCTACTCCGCCGACGAAGAGAGTACGGCTGAGAACCTTGATTCTTCCATTGGGAAGGGATCGATCAAATTCAACCCACTTATCGCCGGAGTCGCGGCGGGGAGTGGGACTACGGCCGTTTCTGCCGACAGGACTGCGTTGACGATAGTCACTGCCTCGTCCACGGCTGTCTCGGTCGTCTTGGCGACTACGGTTGGGCGACTGGCGGTAGTCGTCACGGCTGCCGCGAGGAGAGCCACGAACGGGGCCGCGAGAATCCCAACGGCTGCCAGGGGACCTAGAGCGGGAGCGGCCGTACCCGCCGGGGGAACGAGGACCCTCGCCGTATCGGTGCTGGTCACGGCTGTCGTTGGATTGGACGGGACCGCCCCATCCCTGTCCGGTGGCGTTCGCGTAGGGGTTATGCGCTGCAGGTGTGGCTGAAGCACCAGGGGCAGGCTGAGCAGCATTGAAAGAAGCCAGGAGACCAGGCAACTTGTCCGCAGACACACCGGCATCAGTGAACATCTTGAGGAGCTGGGCCACTTGCGAAGCCTGGATACCCTGAGCTTGAGGAGCCGGCGGCTGAGGCGCGGCAGCACCAGGGAACGGCATGCCGAATGGCATCTGGGGCGGAACAGGGGGCTGAGGCATCGCGAAAGGGAATTGCGCAGCCATAGGGGCAGGAGTTGCGGCAGCAGCTGCAGGCTGCGAGTAGTTTGCCATGGAATAAGAAGGCTGAGCGTAGTTCGTAGGAGGAGCAGCCTGTTGCTGGTTCTGCTGCTGATGCCGAGCAGCAACATTCTGAAGGTTGGCCAGGATGCTGGATGCATTTTGGAGCGCGCTCTGAGATGTTGCCTGAGGTGCAGTCTGGGGAGCAGCTGGAGCGGCAGTGGGAACCGAAGCAGGCGGCTGAGGAGGTTGAGGAGAACCTGCGTTGTTCTGTTTGGCCAAGTTGGCAAGAGCTGCTATGATGGCATTGCTGCTCTGAGCAGAAGGGGGAGGAGGTTGAGTGGGAGCGGCCGGTCGGTTGGTGTTATAGCCCATGAATGCGACCAAGCCTGGGGGGGGACTACCCTCCGGCGTGGTGGACTGGGCTGCAGGTGACAAGATGTTAGTAAAATGGCATTTAGGCTTTGACGATGAGTTTGAAATGATACCCATCGTCTCGTGGGAAGACATACTCGGCTCAGGGGCGGCCTTCAACTTCTGGCGGAATGACTCGAGCATTGTAGAGGGGAACGTTGATCCTTTTTCCCAAATGTCCAGGAGCTTAGAGATCTTATCCTATGAGGTACGTAATTCATGTAAGTAGTTGTTCTTCAAGGTCAACAAGGAGCGAGCAGCAGCGTATCAGCAATACGTGGTGTGCGCATCTTCACAAGTATTGCGGTCTTTGTGTTTGTAGATCCAGGCCCTCAAGTGTGAGACAACAATGAAAGCGCAGGTAGCTGGTGGAAAGCACTCGGCTCGCAGCACTACAACGTTCGATGCGTAGATTGGTCATGGAGGACAAGCACTCCATCTGTTCTCAAGAATTAAGCGTACCTTTTGGCCCTCAGGCAATAGCTGCAGCATGTCATTCATAAGGACAGGCATGAGCTCGGTGACCCGGTGAACACCAGCGGCAAAGGTTCCATCAGAAGCAGAACCGTCAATATGCTGACCAGCAGACTTCGCTTGCTCCACCCACTTTCGAGTCACGGAGTCAACGACGTAGAGGACGCCCAGCTTGTGGGAGACGGGGGCCTTCTTGAAATGCATGAACAGCTTCTGAACGATAATAGACTCAGACTGCGGGAAAGAATATTGAGGTTAGTTCCAAGTCACCAGGCACTGGCGATGCGAGAGGCGCGTCAACAATCGTACCTGAACATTTTCGACACAGATCTTGGTAATAACACCAATACGGGTTCCCGATACACCAGGAGGTTTGAGTGTGAGCATGGTCTGGAGACCCTCTTCTAGGTCCGCAAGTGCGGAAGCCATGGTGCTGGCGTTGTTGCGACGATGGCGATGGCGATGTTGGGCGTGGTGTTGTTGTTTTTCAAGAGTAGAAGTGAATCCAATCCCAGTTGCAAAAATACGAGGGACGGAGGAAGGCAGGCGAGTGCAGACAAGAGGAAAGAGAGAAAGCCTGCAGTGGCCAGCAGCCGAAAAGGTCTGCGCGAGAAGTGCGCGGTGGGCGGTTTACTGGTTGGTGGGTGGGAAGAAGTTGCGTGTACGTGAAGTCCCAAGCGGAAGGCGAGGAGTCAACTGGGAGCCACCCGACGTTCCTTCCACAGCAAGAGCAGCAGCACCTCAACGAGAGTTCGTCGCTCTTTCCCCAGTCAAAGTGTAGGTAGGCAGGTAGGTAGGTAGTGTAGTTTCTGTGATTTTACAAGCCGCAGACCGTAAATCCCACAGGTCGCAGACCAGACCTCTCTCTCAAAGTACGAACGATGCGAGTCTCTGGATTGGATGACTCTCTACTTGTACGGACAGAGCGTGCGACACGTTTGAAGAGTCGTCCTAGGTCACGGAAGAGATTTCTAAATGGCAGGAGTCGTCGACGACTACTACTTTTCTGGCTTTACCCACGGTCGGACTTTGCGGTCCACGGAGAAGTACGAAACTCGTCAAAATACGATGGCAGCCTCGATGGAAACGTGGCTATCAGGCTTCGGGACGGATGGCGTGGTGCAGGTTTGCGCTGCGGTTTGTCAGTAGTTTGGTGTTGATTACTAGATGGGAAGGGAGATCGTGGTGAGAGAAAGAAAGTTTGCAGAGTGGGGAGGGGGCGGGAGCTGGGCCGCTTTTTGGAGACGAATGGAAGGTGCTGCTGAGCAAGAGCATTACGGTTGGCGGTGAGAAGTGGCAGAAAGCCAGCGCTGATGCCGCTTTATTTTCGGTCACACCTCTGGATGGAGACCTTTTAATGGCTAAGAGCTTTGTCATCTGGCCTTCTAGCCTCAGGCAAATAACACCTGCAGCTGGCTGGCAGAGATTCCTGCTGACGGTGCCAGGTGCCCACCTCATAGGGACGTACCTGCAAAGACGCGACCCGAGGCGAGATGAACGGCCCACCGCCGAAGTTCTCCCGCGAAGGCGATCGGAACTCGACGCTCGCCAGAGGTCCGTCCCTGCGCTCGCTTCCATTCGTTAGCGCGCCAATATGGAAATAATGGGAAATGCTTTTTTGCTCGGCGCTCGGATTGGCCAGAGCTCCCGTCAACAGTTCTGCGTCGTCGGGCCAGACACGATAACAACAACGGAGCCTGTACGCACAGCTGGTCATGCAGATAACATCCACTGGAAATGATGAGTACTGGCCAATAAGTCTGCCGCTGCAGCAACGTGTCTATCTGATCGTCATTACATGCAAGCATTGGATTAGGTGCCATCGTTGCGAAAACAATGGCACGGAGACGACGATATCCGGGCAAACAGGCGGCAATGCCACACAGATGACCGGCCAACTTGTGTGATGGCCGGCTATGTCGTCGACTGCAATATCGTGGGCGAACGGAAACCCCAACATCCCGCGCGGCCAAGCAAGAGCATCCTCGGATGAGGCGGTTAAGAAGCTGCTGTGCCACGAATGGAAGTTCTCTCCAAGACGGGCAGGAGGGCTGGTTTCTCGTTCCCATAGGTTGCATTGAGGCGTGCGGCGGGTCACGGAGGCTCGGAGCTGGCGGTAGATGTGCGAGACAAGCTCGGAGCTCTGGGCGGACGGCGAGGATCAGCAAAGCGCCTCGACGCTGTTTACTCCTTACTAACGCAGGCACCGAGTCCGGCGTCTGTAGCACAGTAACTCGCCCTCTCACCCACAAGTTGGTGGGCGGACGATTCGTGGGGGAACGGCCCGTTTCCCAGATGCCCCGGATGCCCAACAAGTCAATATTGCCTGGTAAATATCGTCCAGTCTCACCGTGAGGCGCATTGTTCTTGGCCAGGCCCAGGTCAAGGCTGCGATGTGTACGTTGGGCACACTGTTGTGTGCAATGCAGTTGGCTGGCTGGCGTTCCGAAATTCGGACGATGGGGTGGGTGCTCCGAGAGAAGCCGCCCAGACATCCACAATTTTCGGCTTTTCGCGCGCAAAAACGGGGCGCTTGATACGGAGAGGAAACTGGAGACAGCGTGGGCAGGACAGATTTTACAAGATGTGTGGATACAGTAGGTACGTAAAAAGACGGGGACTCCTTAGTGGGAGTCGAGATCCAGAGATTGACAGGATAGATTGATTGGAGTCGGTTGGGGGGGCACCGGCTGCATGAAACGGTACCAGTCGGGCTTTCTCTCTCCCTCGAGCTCCTTACCTCAGGTATCGACGGCCTAGAGGAATCCCGTCGCAATTGAAACCAGCCCTGAGTAAGGTAGGGGACACGATGTTGTGCGAATATGGGATCCCAGGCATCACCGTGTGAGGGAGGCCACTGGGAGGGATGGTTTGTAGACAGAGTGTCAGATGGCGGCTGAGTGAGTCTCTCAATCATTCCTAGGTGCCTACCTTACATCAAGTTCAATGGTCTGGTCTGGGCTGGACAGGCTGTCCTGCTGTCTTGTTGGACGTTTGGGCCGCGGGACGTTGGGGATCGCGCCAAAGGGCTCAATCGCTGCAGGTCAATCGGGTGAAAAGGTACCTCGTGCGCCGAAATGTGCAGCGCAGATACCTCACCGCCAGCGGCTGTCCCGTATGCCCGGGGCTTCCACAATCCACTGGTAGGTATTTCCGTCCACACCTGCCGCCCAAAGTGATGTAACTTTCGTGCAGGGGGGTCAAGTCCGGGAACGCCTACCTCATATTTTTTTTTGCCATTGCGCCTTTTTCTCAAGACCTGGACTTTTCCTTCCTCTTCCCGACTTCCTCTCTTCACCAGTCCCTCACCTCTCAGTATTCTCACAATGGCCTCTGTCGCGCGTCTTTCCTCCTCGGCTCTGAGGACCTCCCTCAGGGCCTCCCCCTTCAATGCCAGACTGACGGCTTTCAACGCCGCCCGCTGCTACTCCTCCAAGAACCAGGTAACACAGCTTCCCGTCTGTCCGAATACCTCGGGTATCCTGAAGCTGACACGTTCGCATCTAGACCCTCAAGGAGCGCTTCGCTGAGCTCCTCCCGGAGAAGATCGAGGAGGTCAAGGCCCTGAGAAAGTATGCCAACACCCATTGTGTCCCTTATCTCAACACTGGGCAGCCCCACTAACCTCGTCGTCGCAGAGAGCATGGCTCCAAGGTTATTGACAAGGTCACTCTCGACCAGGTCTACGGCGGTGCCCGTGGCATCAAGTGCCTCGTCTGGGAGGGTTCCGTCCTCGACTCTGAGGAGGGTATCCGTTTCCGCGGCAAGACCATCCCCGAGTGCCAGGAGCTTCTCCCCAAGGCCCCCGGCGGCAAGGAGCCCCTTCCTGAGGGTAAGTTTGACTGCTGCGATAGTGGCGCATTCGCATCCAACTGACGAGACATCTAGGTCTCTTCTGGCTTCTCCTGACCGGTGAGGTTCCCACCGAGCAGCAGGTCCGCGACCTGTCCGCTGAGTGGGCTGCCCGCTCCGACATCCCCAAGTTCGTCGAGGAGCTCATCGACCACTGCCCTACCGACCTCCACCCCATGGCTCAGTTCTCCCTTGCCGTCACCGCTCTCGAGCACACCTCTTCCTTCGCCAAGGCCTACGCCAAGGGTGTTAACAAGAAGGAGTACTGGGGATACACCTTCGAGGACTCTATGGACCTGATTGCCAAGCTGCCCACCATTGCCGCTCGCATCTACCAGAACGTCTTCAAGGGCGGAAAGGTCGCTCCCGTCCAGAAGGACAAGGACTACTCCTTCAACTTCGCCAACCAGCTCGGCTTCGGCAACAACGCCGACTTCATTGAGCTGATGCGTCTGTACCTGACCATCCACACTGACCACGAGGGTGGCAACGTCTCTGCCCACACCACTCACCTGGTCGGCTCTGCCCTGTCCTCCCCCTTCCTGTCCGTCTCCGCTGGTCTCAACGGTCTGGCCGGTCCTCTCCACGGCCTGGCTAACCAGGAGGTCCTGAACTGGCTCACCGAGATGAAGAAGTCCGTCGGCGACGATCTCTCTGACAAGGCCATCACCGACTACCTCTGGTCCACCCTGAACGCCGGCCGTGTCGTCCCCGGTTACGGCCACGCCGTCCTCCGCAAGACTGACCCCCGTTACATGGCTCAGCGCAAGTTCGCCCAGGGTACGTATCTGCAGCCAATGTGAAGATTGCGAGTGTGGAAAGCTAACAGCCCCACAGAGAAGATGCCCAACGACCCCATGTTCAACCTCGTCTCCCAGGTCTACAAGATCGCCCCCAAGGTTCTCACCGAGCACGGCAAGACCAAGAACCCCTTCCCCAACGTCGATGCCCACTCCGGTGTCCTCCTCCAGTACTACGGTCTCACCGAGGCCAACTACTACACCGTCCTCTTCGGTGTTTCCCGCGCCATCGGTGTCCTTCCCCAGCTCATCATCGACCGCGCCCTCGGCGCCCCCATCGAGCGCCCCAAGTCCTTCTCTACCGAGAAGTGGGCCGAGCTCGCCAAGAAGCTCTAAACATTTACGCTTAGAGGTAGAGGATACAAAAAATGGAGAAGACGCATGCGCGGGTAGAACCGCCTGTGCGGAAAAGGCAGTAGGATCGTATGCGCGATCAACAATAGACATGACAGGCAGCGTGTTGTTTCAGTCGGGGTGGATAGAAAGGCTATGGGCGATACCATCCACTGCGCTTGTACAATACCGAGACGTGCTGCTTTTACCGGGTTTTTCTGGGTTGTTTTAGTTACCTTGGCCGAGGCAGGCTGTCCGAATACACCAATGCTATTTTGAAGTTTTACAACTGTCTGTTCTCGAAGCTTGGAGCACAATCGGAGCTGACGTGTGAAGATGGGATGATGTGAGCGGCAACAATTGCCGATCTACGGGATGGAGTTCGTGCGGCAGTGACAAGACGGCGCCGCGATGCATGGACGCGGCCGGACTGAGGAGCTATCCTAGCTTGTTGGAGACGGGTCGGAGTTCCTGCAGGAGCGCAAGGGACACACGCACGCGCCGGGCTCACTAACATGATACGCCTTCGCCTTACCTAAGGTAAGCGCGGGATACCTCACTTCAGAATGGCGGCGGGGCCTGTTGGCCATCGAGTTCAGCATACGGAAATGTCCCCATAGCGAGTCCGAAGCAGCAAACACGAAGCAAACAGATAGGGCAGGGAAGGCTTCCAGGCGGTTGTCGAAGCTGCAAAAGCAAGACAATTAACAACGACGACAGAGCACCCCCGAGGGAATCGCCGGCGAAGACAGAGGCGACGAAGAGCATGATTGGAGCAAATGGCCGATTTGGTAGCACAAAAGTGGACGACTGCATGGAGATGCATGCGTATGAGGTTGAGGCTTTGCGGTCAATATTTGCGTGGCTTGCTCGGAAGATCCCCACGGAATTTTGCGTTGAGCTCTCCAGATGGGGACAAGGCTGGAGCTGTTGGGGAGGTTGAGCTCCAGGAGGAGCGTTCTAGTGCCCGTTTGGTGTGGTTGGCGGAGAACCCACGGGCCAGTCCGTGGCACTGCGACTGCAACAAATGGAACCGCGCGCCGCCGGACCCTTTTTTTATTCATTTATTGGGATTGGTGCTGGAAGCTCAGCTTCACAGCTCTTTTGCGAGTGGTTGTGGTAGTGTCTCCTGAGATGAAGTCCGACGACGTAAGAAGAATGGACGGACTTGCTGATGACTTCTCTCTGCTTCCTGTCGCTTGAGCTGACATCAGACCGCATCTCGGCGGCAAGTACTTATGGCAGGCAGCAGGGAATGCAATAGAACAAGTGCTGTCATTGTCCAGGTTAGCAGAGGCATCCGAGACGGCGGGAGACGCACAGGGAGAAGGAAAGGGAGTTCTCGTCTTATAATGATTAGGTACTACGGCGTGTCAAGACAATTGGCCTCTTCTCGACGCTCGAGGACAGTCTCACAATTTGACATTCCAATGCAGCCCTTCATGTAGCCGATACCACGACAATAGGCTTCTTCACAGGCAGTCGCAAAGTACCCGGGAGTCATCCTCGCCAAGCTGACCTACGCTGCTGCAACCATTGGGGGACAGGGCAGCAAGGGCTCGGCCACCTGCCTCGAGGGAGCCAACCAACTGGCTGGATAGGACATATCTGTTCCTTTTTTGTGGCTATGTGATCTGCTGCTGCTACGCTGAACTCAGCAATACGTGCTGCCTGCGTATGCGCGCATTGGCAGCGCAACTCCTCCTCAGCAGCAGCTCAGCAGCCCAGTATTAGACCGCCCTGGGGCCATCTGGGAACCTAACCAGGAAAGCCACCAAAAAAAAAAAAAATTGAGGAGCTCCAAGTGTCCCCCCGGTTCACTGTTTCCCTCCAGAACCCACCCAATTCCCACGTGCAAAAAGCGCCCTCTCCCTCGCTCCCAGCTCCGGAGCAGTCCTTCTGTTCTCTCCCGTTCACTGTTCCAAGTCCCCTACTGAGAACTCCCACCCCGACTAAAGCCAATCCCGACGCTTTTCGCTCGCCTCTCTCTCTAACAGACACCTAACAAATTCCCCCTTTGCCTCGGTCTTCCCCCGAGACAAGCCCCGAACAGCTCGATATCCGAGGTCTTTCCCAGCTTTTATCCCGCAACCTACCGCATTCCCCATTCCAAGCTAAAGCTTGCTCCATTCACAAGCATTACCCCATACCACCCATAAACCGACGACTACAGCCGCCGTCCTCCCCCGCGAAGAAGCACCCTCTTCCCTTGGTCAGGGCCCCTTTCCGTCATCACAAGTAGCAGAGCCATGGTCGCCGTCGCCACTATGCCCGCCCCCATCGGGGAGCCCCAGAAGCTGGAGAAGAAGCCCATCAAGTTCTCCAACTTGCTGTTGGGCGCCGGTTTGAACATGTTCGAGGTCACCACGCTCGGCCAGCCGCTCGAGGTCGTCAAGACCACCATGGCTGCCAACCGTGGCGACGGCTTTGGCACTGCCCTGGGCCGCATTTGGGGACGTGGTGGTGTCCTTGGTTGTGAGTAACACCCAATCCCTCCGTCTCTTCGATCGCCGTCACCAACGAATTGAGCCCGACAAAACCACATTCGAATCGACCCATTTGAGCATCCAATGCTGACCTGACCCCTCATAGTCTACCAGGGTCTTATCCCTTGGGCCTGGATCGAAGCCTCCACCAAGGGCGCCGTCCTCCTCTTCGTCGCCTCCGAAGCCGAATTCTACGCCCGCAGCTACGGTGCCTCTGAGTTCGGTGGTGGTATCGTCGGTGGTATCACCGGTGGTGTGGCCCAGGCTTATGCCACCATGGGCTTCTGCACTTGCATGAAGACGGTCGAGATTACCAAGCACAAGATGGCCGCCGCGGGCGTCGCGCCCCAGAGCACCTTCGCCACTTTCATGGACATCTACCGCAAGGAGGGTATCCGCGGTATCAACAAGGGTGTCAACGCTGTCGCTATCCGCCAGATGACCAACTGGGGTTCCCGATTCGGTCTGTCCCGTCTCGCTGAGCAGGGCATCCGCAACGTCACCGGCAAGAAGGAAGGTGAGAAGCTCGGCGCCTGGGAGAAGATTCTTGCCTCCAGTCTTGGTGGTGGTCTCTCCGCCTGGAACCAGCCCATCGAGGTTATCCGTGTTGAGATGCAGAGCAAGAAGGAGGACCCCAACCGACCCAAGAAGATGACTGTCGGTAACACTTTCCGCTACATCTACTCGACCAACGGTGTCGCCGGTCTCTACCGCGGCGTTGCCCCCCGTATTGGTCTCGGCGTCTGGCAGACGGTTTGCATGGTTGCCATGGGTGATATGTGAGTTGTCCCGACTCCTCGAGATACATTGGATCAAGCTAACCACGATGACTACAGGGCTAAGACTTATGTCGAGAAGCTCACCGGCGACAAGGTCACCGCTAAGCATTAAGAAACGGCGTTTCGGAAACAATACCTGGAAAGGCTATTGGGCTTAGAATTAGGCTGGCTGACAAAATGTCGGGGGCGGGACTCCGTGTCCGTGTTGGGGAGCCGCCGCTGCTCCATCAACACCACGGACTACTCCGCCGATGCCCCGTGCGAGTGAAATCCCGGGGTTCCGCGTCTGTATCTGTTCTTCATCTTGCTTCTGCTTTCACTTAGAGATACGCTTTGTTGGGATGCGCTCCTTTTTGCGTCCCTTGGAACTATAGACAAGTGCTCCATGAAACAGTGTAGACCCATCCTTTTTGCTCCTCCGTGACATGCGCGCCGGTGGATCAAGGGCGTAGCGTAGTAGCAGCAGGAGCCACCCCACCGCTCCCGATCAACCTTCGCGATAATGCGATACGGAGTCGATCCGGTTCGACGACCGTTCCTGACGCGGCGTGGGCGCGGCCTGCGCGGCTCCCGGGCCGGCCGAGCGTTTAGAGTTTATGCCTCTCCCGCCGGGAAGAGATAAGGAAAGAAAGCTTGACGAGGTAGCCGCGCGCTCACGCGCATCTGAGGGGTCACGGACTCCATTTTGATCATCCTTGCCGCACCGCCCCGTGAAACATTTCGAGTCCTTGCGGGAACCCGCGATCTCGGGACGGGGAGAGGTGGTTCCACTGAAGCGGATGGCGCCATGGGGTCCGCTTTGGCGGGAGGTGGTCTTGGCGGTGCGGGTAGGGGGTTCTTTGTCGGCGGGTTCGCGAACGGGTTGTTGAGATATGTTGGATGATTTGCGTTTGCGGACGGATGGAGATGGTAGTCTTGTCGGCAATTATGATTGCCCGGGCTGTCTGAGGGAAGCCAGTGTGCATCGAGTCTGGGGATAGCATCGAGGGTACAATAAGTTCTCGACTGCCGACATGGCTGGGTGCAAAAGTCGTGACAAATGTGGCTTGTTTGGCCGCAGGGCAATAGGATAGGCCTTATGTTGCCATACATTAGCAATGGGCTTGTGCAGTTGTCTGGATCCATCGCGCCTTGTTGACGTCCGTAATGAAGGCAGTTTTGGAACAGATGCTCGAGCTCGTCCTCCATCCTCCGTGCCGTCGGTGTATTCGATGTGAACAACCACAAGACAGTTGCAGAGGCACTTTGTGGTGTGTGTGGTGAACTGGCAGCCTCCGTCTCTTGGACGGTAATGGTGGTGTTTCTTGGCGGCTTTCATATTGACCTCAACAAGTTCCGAAAGAAACTCATCCATATGGGCGTGGATCCCTGTGATTTGGTCCTGGGGTTGTTAGTCACTGAGCACTCGTGGTAGCGGGTTAAATACTTCCGACGGAAAGAATATTTTTGCACTGGCAGATGTTTCCCGCGGCCGAATCGTCAAGCTAGCAGACAGAAGGTAGTGTGGTGAGATGAACCACTTAATAGGAGACTGTGGGGGATGGGCAGTGCTAGATACCCAACTGCCTAGTGTTCAAAGAATGACAGAAAATATATGCAGGTGTCAGCTTCATGAATAGGTCTTCCAACTGCTGACAAGGTGGTATAAAAGTGATGGCATAGTTCGTCTATGAAGTCGGCACGGACGAAGGTAATCTCGACGGTATACTCACGGTGGAGTCTGAACTCTGATTCAAGGCTTCCACTTCACGTTGCCTGCCCTCTGTTGATTAAAAGCGATTCCTGAGACAGTGCTGATCTTCCAAGGACATACGGCGCCTGTCCATCCTCGCCCTTGAAGTATCTTAGATGATACTACATGGACGACCAAGAAAGCCTGGCTCAGAGATTCTGAGGCATCATCAATGGCATTTGTCTTCTGGTGTCAAATTGGTTTTCACATTTTGAAGCTTTTCCGAAACCCCAGAGAAACAAGATGCGATTAATTCCGGACATATCAGTGTTTTTTGCTGTGAATCAAATATATATGATGATCTTGGTGCCAATCAGAACTTCTTTGTTGAACAGTAGACCCCATGTATATCTGTTGACGGGTGAAATATTTAAAGTAAGATTGGTAAGTACATGTGGGGGTGCTAGAGAGCAATAAACATCATGTTCTTATACTAACGCAAGTTGCAAGTGAGAAAACTGTGAACAACATCCATTTATCGTCTCTATCGGGGAATGAGGTCCTGCAACGTGATCCATGCCGTCGATGTTTGACGTATCGTCCTTCTTTAGCGTATTCTAGTCAACCACTTTGGGGATGACAATGATATCCCAGAACTTTCACTTGGCACAGACAGCCTATTGTGTGTTGTGTGATGCCTACTGACCAGAGTCACAGTGAATAGAAGACTGCCAATGAGGCTAGCCAGTTGGTGCAAGAACGCTGTCCATTTTGGTGGTTGAATACTCAGCGAAGATTTCATATGCGTCAATTTAAAAAGACTTGAATTGTTCCTTCTAGGCGTCCACCATGTGTTACCTGGACGCATAGTACTCCATGATGTCGGGGACAAGAAGTCGGGCTATAAGTAGAAATTAGCCTGACAAATCTTCTTACACATGGAAAATCCTTCCTGGGGCAGGTGTATTTGCTATCTCTTAGGATGCTTCTGTGATTGGAATGGTTTAGGATCACAACTACTGGGGTTATGCTTGGTTGGAGTCTGTGGTGTTTGAACAAGGAATGCATACTCACAAGACGAGGACTACTGACAGAGGTAAGAGATACTTATCGTGTTGCGCTGGTGTAGGCTCCGTTTCATAACACAGAAAAAGTACTGTCAAATATGTGCAGGGTTTTGTCTTCGGCTGTTTGCCCCCCCCCNCCCCCGCACCCCCCTCCTTTCTTTACATCATTAGCCTGCTCATACGCTCTTACAACCCGAGGACATTTACATGGACACGGTTACTGACAGTCTGTGTTATATTATTGTAAGAATAGTAGCTTGATGAGAAAGGAGAGGGTAACCTCTTAACGTGTAGTAGCTAACAGTGTGGTAGCCAAC
The DNA here is from genome assembly GCF_011800055.1 of Colletotrichum gloeosporioides. Taxonomy (NCBI): domain Eukaryota; kingdom Fungi; phylum Ascomycota; class Sordariomycetes; order Glomerellales; family Glomerellaceae; genus Colletotrichum; species Colletotrichum gloeosporioides. The sequence continues at coordinate 682,993 of NW_025544719.1, forward strand.
ATATAGAGACAAGGTGTTCCTCTCTACTTCGGAAGCAGTCTTCTTGTCCAGCAGTAGACCAGTGAGCTTGCGGCCTATCCCGTTGGCTTGAGAAGTGATCTGGCTTGGTGTATCTACAGAAACCCCGCCCACTCTTGTAGTCTGAAGCCACAGGCCGGAGATGGGGCGGGAGCAGCTTCACCCCGTAGGTAATCATACATTGGGCAAGGCAAGGCATGGCGAATCATGCATCTTGCGATAGCTGTTTTTCCCTTGCCACCTTAAGTAACGTATCCACATGATCTTGTGGCTTCTGGCTCTGTTCTTCTGCTCAGCGTTAGGTTGAATACGAGGAGACGTGGGAAGAGCCGCTGCGTTCACAAGGACCAATGGCACCATCAACACAAAACCCCTTTGGCCGAGCCACTTGGTTTGTGAAACCAATCTCGTGACTGCTCGAAAAGACGCAGTCATTGCTTGCGGCTAAAACAGGCTTTGAGGGGTTTCACGAGACCTATATATATATCATCCCTCCGAGTCGTCTCTCCTTCGATTTGAAAGACATGATTTATTGGGGCCACCATGCTTTTGAGATGTTCATTGAGTACCAATATCAGGCTCAATATGATCCATAGTCATACTTTCTATATTGCTACATATTAATCCGCCGACAAACAAGGGACAGCCGAAGATCTGAAGCTCTAGGTCTGCTATCACGTCTATTCGGGACAGAAGCGGAGCATTCTGAGAAAATATTGTCTCACAACTCATAGAGTCACCATTATCAGGTGATCTTTTTGAATATTCTGGAGCTGCCCAAGTCGGACTCCTTGTAGTCGTTCACCTCAAAGTCCAAGGTCGTACGTAAACTCTGTCCATACCAGGCGGATTGTGGCCGGTGGAGCTCGGCTGCCTTTTGTCTCAGCTGCTCGTATGCTTAGTTGGGAAATGAGCTTGTGTCATCAATGCGCCTCGAATTTAATCTCGTTGGATTGTTTTCTTTGGCTCTGTCGTTGAGCAGACTGGAATCAGGTGACTGGACCTGCGCTGACTGCTAAGTTGCTTGAAAGAACCGAGATGAACTGGCGCTCAAGCATTGAGAGCGTCAAAGTTGCATATCCGAAGACCTGGCTCCTGCCTTGGGCGGCGTGATGGTTTCCGGCTCTTAACACATGTTATTTGGCTACGTCCCAAGATCCAGGCCGCTGAGATTCGAGAAGTTCATCCGCCCGCATATACTTGCTGATGGCGAGATGATTGTCTGGAAGCGCATTTGCCGGGTGCAACTCTCGCGCAAAGAGACCTGTCCATTTGCGGACTATGTTTTGAAGAGTCTCTGATAACTAATATCGAAGGCCTGAACCGTCGTATCTTGTATAGCAGCGGACGGCTGCACTTATAAGCGTTACTACTGTAATGAGCTGCATGATGTCGTTATCGGGTGCGCTCCTAGGTACTCCGATCCATCAGTTGGTGCAAGTGAGGACGCAAGTGAGAATTGGTTGACTAAGACGCACTCTTTGAATGGAATTGAGTAGATACCACGATCTTTCGCCTTGTTTATAACACTCTGTGAATACATCTCCGCCAGACAGTTCTTTCTTCTCGCAATGGAACCGAGCCAACTCGAAATATTTCGAAGACAGGCTGATTCTTGGTCAACCGATTCAGATCCCGCCGTCAGACCAAACTTTCAACCCACTAGCACTTCCGGACGACCGGCTGAACCCGAAGTCTAACAGCGTGATGAAGTGTTGTGTTTAGTCCGAGATTGAGCCCCCGCCCCCCCACCCCCTTCCTTCGAATGTTGGACTATAAAACTACAGACTCACTCACTATGAAGCTTTCAAGCCAAATGGAAGCTCGTTTGGGTTCTTCGACTTCAAGGAATTACCATTTTCTCGAGAACTAGGGCTTAGACCTGCTTGTATATCACGTCCATTCAGGGGACAATTCTAAGACCAGGATAGGGCCACGAATAGATATCTCTATGTTCACGAAGACGAAGGACGGAGATGAAGACCAACGATGGTTGTTCCTGTTCGTCTGCTTCCAGTCAACCAGCAAGGCATTGGGCCATCAAGGCTCCGCAGAGCAAAGCGGTTATGCATACTGGACGAGAAACTTTACTATTGAGAAATACATGCTCTTGGTACTGTTTCCGGCAGAAGTCTAAATTTGCTAAACCTTGAGGGAATTGGCTGCCTTATGACGAAGCACTGCATACCCTATATCTGCTATATGTACATCCAGCGGGTGGAGAAATATTCTCCCACGAAACCCAGAACTGATTTGCCTATGTTCCGAGAAGCAAAGCCATCAAGTCATTCGCCTAGTTGACAGCGTTAAGTAAGTGGCTGTGGTTATAGACTGCGTTGAAAATACGAGCATCAATGAGACAAATTCTTCGTGAAGATAGCATACTGATGTATATGATTAGTCTTCAATGAGTTATATATATGCAGCTGTGACAAAGATGCAGCCGGTCATAGTGATGTCAAATCAGAGTTTAAGGCAACTTCCTGTCTTCTCGACGGAGCAATTTCGTGCTGAGAAGCGATGGTCGATCGCGTTGTGCACAATCAGCTAACAAACGGAGCGGCGCATTCCTCTCGTATGTATCAAAGCTATGAGAAACCAAGGCCCAAGCTTGTCTTTTCGCATCCCATCACTCTCTCTGGTGTATCTGGCATGCATAATCGCCAGGCGGAGATTCGTAGCAGACTCCGAAGTTGTGTCTTACCTCCTCGAGTACCTTTTAGGTTGCCAGGCATACATACGTATGTGTGCTTCCGATTACATTCTCTGAAGTCTCTATGAAGAAGCCAAGACAGCTCAAAAGAATTCTTGACGCGGAAATTACCATTGCGTCCGCGCTGCATTCATATACCGGCCGCTTTCGTCCTCTCTTGTCTAATACACTCACGTATCCAGCCGTAGGGTCCGAAATCTGGCAAAGCCACGAGATGTTTTCTACACCAAAGTGCCACTGACGGTAGGTTTAAAGATCCAACAGGCGAATGTCCAAGATGTGGATGATCGACACAACTCCTGATCGAATGAACAACTCGCAACGCCATTTCCAAGGCTTGTCCGCTCCAAAATCTTCAGAAAGGCCACGCACATCAATCCAGGCCTTTGAAGCAGCAAACAAATCAGTCCTGTTTCATCACTTCATTCGCAAAGATTGATTCTAGCTGTCTAACAACTAGCTCATCCCTCCAAGGGCACGGCACACAAATTTTGAATGTCAAGAGAAGCGGTGTCTCAACTCTGGCCCCCTTCACCATCACAGCCGTATTAAACTCAATACAGCACCGACAACAGGTAGCATTCATTGCAGACAGCCCAGCTCACATGGCCGGACCCGCACCTACACCCTACCTACCGTTTCCTCTGACAGAGTGAAACAGAATTGGTTCTGCCGCGGCCGGCGTCTCTCGCCATCGCGCGTGAGATGAGCAGTCTCAATTGATTGCCGTGAAAGAGTTTTGACCTCAGCTACGGCCAGTTATATACAGCCCACAAACATCTCCAGATACATGTACATCTTCCCTCACGGTCTCAGGAGCTATTCTCCTAGATCCAGCAAAGTCCGACACAAACAACCACTCTCCTTCTCCCTGCCCCAAAGCCCAAACCGGCATCATGTACAACCACCATCACACCCTCCCACTCATGACCCGTCCGTCCTTACCTGAATCATGAGGCTCTGCCCCAGCCCACCTCAACATCCACCTCACGCCTTCACCGCACCTCCCCTGCCTGCTCTTCACCGCCAAAACTCAACCTCCAGCCACAAACTCAAAGGCCTTCTTCCTCACCACCTCTTCTTGTCTCCCCACAAACCCAGCCACAGAACGGTAAGCTTTCCCCTCACCGCCGAGCCCCAGTCTCCCGTGTCAACTCCACGCAACCCACCGAGAGCGAAGCCGGGGAGCGAGAGAGGCTCAGCCATCCAGGATGCTCACGCCAAAAGCCACCACCACCACAGCCACAGAAGCAAACTGCAAACTATCACGTCGCCTACTTCCGTGTCGTCTGGTCCTCAGAAACCGTGTTCAGATGTAAGGCAGACAGAACAACGCAGCAGGGGCGTGTTCCCAATAACCGTGATAGCCGTGCCAACCGTCCAAGCCGACCGCCAAGTTGAGCCGAAGAAGATGATGACATCAACTTCGTCCGATATGCGCGACGAAAAGCACATGAATGCCCGCCAAGGTTTCAATAACTCAGCCCAAAAAAAAATCTCACAAGCCACACAAACTCACAGCCCAGCCCGCTGCGCCTGGATTGATCTCGTTATCGCTACGTTACTTGCCGGAGCGCGTAAGATCTAGATCTAGACACACACAATCTCACACACGCCCAGAAAGCCTCACGAGCCAATGTCTTCACTTGCCGGATGTGACGTAGCTCAGGAACAAGGGGAGACGTTGCGTTCGTCAGGGAGAAGTCATCCATATCGGACGAAGGAGTCATCGCCATCATCATTATCGTCTAGGTTCAGCACACTCGCATGGAGCTATTCAACTCCGTGGAAAGGAACATGGCACAACCTGCAATTGACGCTTACCTCCGAGCTCCATGTTACCCGTCCGCGACATCACTATTATATCAAACTTCAAGCACGTAGCGGCAACCCAGCCCGTTACGCGATTCCACCCGGCCGGGTCCCCAATTCAGCAAGCACGCACGCTCCGACAGCTCTGACAGGCAAGAAATCCCCCAACCAGAGATCCGGTGCCATGCCATGCATGCAGGATCGCAGGAAGACGCAGTGTCTTCTACCGCGTAGGATCAGACCGCAAAACAACAGACAGCGGCATCTCTATCCGGACGTCAGGCCCAAGCCCATTCAGCAACTCACTCCCAACATCCCATCCTATTCCATCCAAGGAATCCCACACTGGAGAATGGGACAAGAAAAAAAACGGTTCGAAACATTGAAACCCAAAATGCACAGACGTCTTCGTGCCCAACACTTGACAGAACCAAGAACTACAAAACCCCAAGGTCCCTGCCGGTATGGATGTTGCGAGATGCGCCCGACACTGTGTACATGTCAAAAGTCATGTCATCCCACCACTGCGCCTCGTTTCTTTCTTGCTTCTTGCGCAAACCCCACAATGTTTAATGAAACTCGAAACGCACCGCGTCGAAGAAACAAGACGGTCGAGATTGGAAGGAAACGCATGAATTTCACCGTTGATCACCACGAGGGAAAATTGCAACTGTAAACAAAAGACCGGACGAACACCAAATGGTTGGGTTACTCCGGCCAAGTCCAGAACTCTGGGGTAAACACCAATTACTGGCGTGGCATGTACATCCTTTGCAACCAGCAGACATGCCGCATTGCACATCTCTAGGATTGGGTTTCGCCTTCCGCAGAAGAAAAGGCAAAATGATGTGTTAGGCCGCCGTAGTTGGTCGCATTTGGCTGGGCATTTCCGTAGCGTGGGGGAAAAGAGTGACCTCTCAGGGAAAAGAAGCTTATTTCCCCCCTCGAACTCGATTGACTTGCAGATTTGCAATCGCCAATGTTGCCAATATGCTCCTAGGCGTCTTGGCCGCTCCGAGTCTACCGACGGTGGTGCAACAGTCGGTTGGCTGTCATGGTCTCGTTGCAGCCGTCCGCAGGGAGGCACGAAGGCGGACAAGATGCGATGATGGTGACTGCGCAGGAAAAAGTGTTGATGAAAGGAGGGAAGAGGATGAAGTGTCGTCGCAAAATGACCCCTTCACGCCAGACGCCGAGCCGACGCCTGCCGCTCACTAACAGCAAGCTAAGTGCTGAAGAGGCTATTTTCCCCTTGCGCGCTGTTGCCCTGGGGAAGCCAAGAAAGGGCCAAGACTACAAAAGGGGCCTGGCTTGAGTCAACAGATAAACAAATCAACACAGACAAACCTGCACAGCAAATAAACACCTCTCACAAGCTCCGAGAGTCGAACCGATCTCTAGCGGTTGGTCACCTGCATGACACTGACACTCAATAACTACACTGGGTGTCCACACTGTACCCAGCGTGAAGCGCCCAGGGACCTGTGGTGTCTGTCGAGAACGGTGCGTAGGTGATCGCAATTAGTGTCCGCAGCGGTCATCCCCCAAGATGACTGATTTAATCCGCTTCCAAGCTTGCTTCTAGAAGGGCGGAAGCATGAGGAAGACGGCGGAGGAGGCGGACGGGCGGATGGGTTCTGCTTGCATCGCTGTCGTCGCCTGTGGAGAACAATACTTGACCAATACGCAGTATTCAATAGAAGTCCATCTGGGCCGTATGGGCGACGGTCGCATACGGTACCAGGAAGGCGCCGGGAGGAGCTGGCTGCATCTCTGGGTACTGGCGCCATCTTGATGTCTGGTCTCTGGATTGCCGCGGCTCGGTCGCTGCAAGATGGAGACCCCAATCAAAATGCCAGATCCATTGCATCCCATCCGTCCAACGCGAGCAAAGCATTCGGCTCCGTACCGCCCTAAAGTGCAAGGTCGGCTCGAAGTGTGGAACATCGGACAGGACTTGCGTGCCAATGGCCTTCCTTCCGTCGAGCGCTACCTCACCGATAGCTGGACGGAGACTTTCCGGGCTTCACTCCCCCAAGGTAGGAATACCTCACGGCGTAATATGGGCCAGGCCATCCTCACGATGGGTCCCAACACCGACCGCAAGAGGGAAACCGCGGCACACAAACCGGCCCTATTCCCGGCAGGGAGCAAGAGCTCAGTGCCCACTGACTCGTCCCCTTTCTCGTGCCTTCTCACGGTACGGGGCGGGCGGGATCCCATAGGCCACGCTCCATAGCGACGAACCACAGCAAGATACGGCCCGTAATCTTTAGCCAACGGCAACTCCACGCTGTGAATGTGAATACTCACCGCTTGATGACGATGTGCCGTATGGAATGTCACCTGGTAACTCCCGGTGCCGTCGCCTCTCGTAAGACAAATCCGGCCCCATCCCAGCCTCGCCTGGGCTGCCCTGCACCGCTGGTCTGTCTGAGCGTGCAAGATCCCGCTAGAAATCCAACGTTGGACGTCCATCTTGGCCATCGAGTCCCGAGTAAATCACATCGACAAAGAATTACGTTGTCAACAAACTGTAAACCGGCTTCTTGACCGGGTTTCACTTTCATTGGTGTGTTTCAGGAGCTTGCCTGGCTTGCTCCCCGAAGCTGTCGGTGGTGAGCTGTGCCGTACGCGTGTGGCGCGCATGCGACCTTGCAGGCCGCAGTCAGCCGCCTCGATGCGATGCTGTGCTGCGCGCGTCGTCCTCGACGTTCCATCGCCAAGTAGCGTAGCGAGTCGAGCCGACGAGTCGAGTTGCGCCGTTTTTCCAACGACGGCACAACGTTAGCGGCCGACTGAGAGACTCTAGCAGCATTCCAATTTTTCCTTCCGGAAAGATTCGAAGCGTCTTGGCCGCAGCTGCAGCTACATTGTTAATTCAGGTACGGTGCAGCGCGTGCTTGGAATGTCTCCATTCAGACTTGATTACTTGCTGTAGTCAGACGGAGACTCAATCTCGAATTTTGGCTCAATAGCAGTCCACTTCCACACCCCTCCAGGCAGCCCTGCGGCGACCTATGACGTCCATCGTGGAGGCATCAGACGCATTGAGCAATTTCAATCGGACGAGATGAAGCGACATGTCGGCAGACTGGGAGGATCGCCCCTTCTTCTCATTAAGAGAATTCGAAATTTGACTCCAGACCCAATCGAGCCCTATCAGGTTACGCGCCGGTTCCGTGGTGACTGATGTAAACAAACGCGATGGTATCCATTTCACCCACAGGTTAATGTCCGAAGATGCCAGGGTTCATGGGCGCAAAGACGGTGATATGATGCAAATGAGGAAGCATGCCAGCCGTGCCCCCCAATGACAGCACAGTCTGGCGCCAGCGAATTAACCCTTTTCGCTTTAAGCGCTTCAAAAGCGTGCCGTATCCGTTGATAATTCAATCCAACAAGAGGAGAGAAGCTGCTGCGTTGATGGGGGATGATCTTGATCCAAGACTTCCCAAGTCCAATATTGGCATTATCGATTCTAAGGTCGCTCCGCTGCTCCTCAGCCCATGGTTCTCCACCGACGAGCCCACGTCCGGAGGTGGACAGGGGGATGGATACTGGATCACCTCATCACCCACAAGAATCCAGATGAACGCTGTAAAAGCTGGGTTCAACCCCAGCGGTCACGCCCAGAAGACCCTGCTGGACGGCGGCATTCAGTGTGCCGTGCGCTGGGGAAGACGGCGTCGCGTGTAACCATGGCCGATAGTCTGGCAGCTGGATCGGGATTCGTGGCGTGGCGGGACCGAGCCTTTATCGTGACTAATCCCTGCGTGTCATTAGGTGCAAATGTGCACCAGCAATGCACAAGAGTAAACGAGATGACTGAGGGGCCCAAGTCCTAGAGGCCAGTTGTGCAACGACGATAGGGGTGCTGATCGCATTCACGAGAAGCAGACCGTCTCGCACGCCATTGCTGGAGGTTGGCGATTGAACATCGCCAAGTCGCCGGCCAAGAATTCGAGGGCCAATTCTCCCCTCGTAAATGGCATCAGTGCGTTTAGATGGCCACAGATTGCTTTGGGGTATTTCTCGCTCAATCCCCTCATTCCCCCACGGTTGAGCGGAAGTTTGCGGATGGGACTCGATAGCCAAGAAGGATCATCTATACTTGGAAATGGCCGTGTCTTAGAAACTTGCAAACGAGGCGGTCGTGGGTGGAAAAAGGCGCATATCAAAATGCGGAAGAGGCTGTCATCGTGGGCGGCCAAGACTTGTAAAGAGACGATTCGTTACAGGCCCCGACCTTCTCCAACTTCACTAGAGCCGACTGACTCGGAATGGGGGTCATGTAGACCCGAATGACGGCCGAATGAGGCTTCGACCGGCAGGCTCACAGTAGCAAGCGCGGGAGAATCAGGGCCGTCAAATCCCCGCACTCTACAGGATGCGGGAGCGGAGGCACAGTGCAGCGAGGGCGATTCGAGGGACGAAATCGGGGGGAACAAGCAGCCGGGGGGCGTTTCCGACCTGTGGTGGTGGGTAGTGGTGCAGCGGTACAGTGGTGTGCCCCAGGTGGCCAAGACCAGATGTGTGGACGATATGCAAATCATCCAATCCGGCTGCAAGATTTGAAATGGCTCATCTCTGCCGGCTCAGGCGCTGCGTGCTTCATTGCTAAGAACGGAGATGTGGAAGAGCACAAAGACGGCGGTGAGAAAGCGCCGAGAGTCTCCACGAGTCCACGAGGACAATGGCGAGTTAAGGCGAGCGAAGGCGAGAAAACTCCAGGCTCCAGCTGTCCAGGTTCGCAGCAGGTTACCGCCGTTGGATTCTGGAGAACCAGACAGGCCCGGCGAGAACACAAGGGCTCAATGTAGGCCCGGGCGTCGTCCGTGGCCACCGGCAAGGCATGGCAGGCTGGGATAGTGGAAGTAGCCCTGTGTAAGAGAGAGGCGTATCCGTAATTCGTGCCAGTCTCTCGGTGAGCTGTTTCAGTGTCGGCGAATTTGTTCTATACCTCCGTAGGGATAGGAAGGAGTCCCCATCGAAGTGGCTGTCAACCGGATGAGGAAACGGGCAGGCGGCTCGGTAGTTCCAGCGCGGGCGAAGGCAAAATGGCCAAGCAGACCGAGGACGAGCGTGGAAGACTGGATCCCCCGGCCTCCACAACGGCGAGACCGAAGGCTGACCGACACGGCTCCGATCACAAGGTTGGCGAGAACTGGTTTCTGGAGATGCGCGCCTCGTACGGAGATAGTTCAAGCGTCGATCAGGTGGAATTCCCAGAAAGCTTAGGTCAGCTGTGTGGTTCGCGAGGCGAGGCAAGAGGCGTTTGTTAGTCACGCTGCCATTGTTTAGTGGTGGGTGCGAAAGCGACCTGTCGTGTGGTGCGGATCGGCCGGAGCGGCGACGGCTGACTGAGTAAGAGAGAGGTTAGGAATTGAAAGCCCTTGTCGGGATGACGTAGAGGCGCGAAACCCTTCCTGATGGGCGAGGCTCGGAGAAGGGATTGGGGCCATCGGTGCGATTCCGACTCGGCATATCTGCTGGTTCGTGATCCAATTCTGAGTTGGGCATGCCAGCTCAGCAAAGCACAGGGCAAGGCAGAACTTCCGGCCGGGACCCATTTCCATACTCAGTACAATGGAGGCATCGGTATTCGGTAGTGCGACAGGTACGAATACACGAGGCCCATGTTTTTCTTGCCTGACGAGCGACGAGCTGGAGCTCGAGGTGGAAAATCAGCGAGGGTTTTTTCCGCAAACAATGGGGGACCCTGTATGCATGCGAGGTGCGGTGAACAGTGGGTAACCGTCCCGTAGCGCGTGCCTGATAGTCGAGAACACAACGTGGATAATGCGTATTAGCTCGCTGAGGTTATTCTCCGCCGGTCCAGATGGCGGATGGTCTATGGACGAGGCCGAGCATCGAGAACAATTCGATACGGGCAATTACGGCTTCAACTGCCTCTGGCAGAGTGTCTTTGAGAGGCATTTTGGGGTAGCTGCTGCACTTGCTGCAGGACCTAGCCAATGCCGAGAGTCGAATCCCACGTTTCCCCGGGCTGGAGAAGCACCCAGACCAGAGTCGCGCAGCAGGACGAGACCGCGTCGAGTCTTGGCCTTGGGGAAAGCGACGTCGAGGGCATCCCGAGCCTGTCAGGTCATCGTCCTGGCCCATCAACAGCGGGGCGGGCTGGGCGAAAGCTCGGTTTCTCGTTCGCCGGGATCGATGTTAGATGGGCCAGCGGAAGGGATTAAGGGTGGGCGGGCGAGATGGTGGGGATTGCAGCTTTCCGCTTGAGGGGAATACTGGACGGATACGCAGCATGCAGCAGGGTAGATAGTGTACCTGACCTTCTCTGCCAGCCTCCAACGCCATCTCCATGGAGGACAGGGTTTCGGATTGGGGATTTGGGGAAGACCAACAGGGTCTCGGCGATGGACGCGGCTGGCACGTCGTGGCAGGACGAGAGAGGCTTGGGGTCGATAGTGGGATTCGAAGTCGGTGTCGTCGTTCGTGTCGTTCGTACACCGCGGTAGGTATCCGTAGACTGGGGGAGGTCTGTCGAACGACAGGCAACGGTTGTGTGTGGGCGTGAATTGTGGATGGCCCGACTTGATGGATTGACCTGAGCGAGGAGCGGGATGTGTTAGCGGCGACAGCGGTGCTGGCGGCGATTGCCCTAGCACGAAAGCAGACAAGACCAAGTCGTTGCGGAATAGCCGCCCCAAGAGCCTAATGCTAATGCATTTTGCAAGACTGGTGCAGGTGCAGTAGGGCGGGTTTGATAGTGGCGGTTGCCGGTAGCTTCTACCCGCAAGGTAAGGAAGGCCGCCCTTGTGTAGGTTGCTCATGAGGGCACCCACCAGACACGGGTAGTGCGCGATCTGTCACTGTACGTAACGTCGAGACATCAGAAACACCCGTTGGTGCAGGAGTTGAAATGCACGCATGTCCGGAGTGCCTCGCATAGCGCTCTTTTTGTCATTCGTCAGTCCTGTAGTGAGGCGCAATGCAGCCTACGGAGGAAGAAGACACTCCCGTCCACGTCTAGCGCCCAAGGGATGGCCGAGGTGCCGAATTCAGTATACGGAACGTCTGTGGTTGGACAATGAATGCCGTTCATCGGCTGCTGCTGCAGAACCAGAGGAAGAATTCCGTCAGTTGAGAAAGAAAAAATCTATCCGACATTCAAATGACAGACCAATGAACGACACAGTACGTATCGTCCAACACAGGCCGCCATACCCGTAGCCAGCAGGGCGGCACTGGCCAGTCTCCTTCGAGCCAAGACTCAGGAATTGGAAAGAAAATGGCGCTCCGACAGTGCGGATACGGTGCACGGCGGTGGAAAAGTTTGAAAGGGCCGTTTCCTGATAAGAGACGGGACGATTGGCAGGTTTCGATTGATTGGGGGTTCGCATTCGCAGGGCGCTGGGCAAGCAAAGAAAAAAAAAAAGCTGGGCATCCGGCAGGGTTGATGACGGTCGCCTTCGACTCCTAACTCCCATCTTCCCAGCCACCCCAAAGAAAGCCTGTTGTCAAAGCTCAATCACGAGCAGCCAGGGCCCCGGAGTGGTCGACGCTCATGACTGGCAGCGTCTTGGAGAGCCAAAAGCTTGTTGTGATCCACTTTCCTGGAGTCATGGACAACGACAGCGACGACGACAACGATGGGAAGAAGCTGTCGTCTGGACCGTGCTGCTGTCCTATCCTTGAAACTGTGTGGATGCCGTAATATCCCATGTCGAAAGATGTCCAGGGAAGATACGTACTTCGATTTTTTCACAACTTGCACTAGCAGTCGTGTTAGTCTGAGACGACAGAATGGCACGCGGCGTGTAGTCCGCGATGTGTGTGTGTGTGTGTGTGTGTGTGTGTGTGTGTGTGTGTGTGTGTGTGTGTGGTGAAGAAACAGCGACTGCAGTCCAAAATCTTCATCCACAAAGTCCTAGGCGGGACAAGCCTCGTGGGAGCCCGAATGCGCCAATTGGCGTCGCATTGTTTCAATTGAACCGGGTGAGGCACTTAATGACCGTTGGATAGAGACATGGACCGTTGCCGTGCTGATGCTGACCGCCTTCCGTCCGCCCATCGGTTGTCACTGTTGTTGTCATCGTCGTTGTCGACCTGGACATGTTCCGTCAACCCATGAAACCGTTCAATCAGCCACCCATCGCGGGCGTCAAAGCTCACAGCAGCGGTGCGGTTCCATTCGGGCGGCAAGGGCCAGAGTGGGAGGCAAGCTGATGACAGCCATCAGCCGTGGGCGGCGCACGATCCAACGACTTGAGACGAGAAGAGGCCGACGACAAAAACTCCACGGTGCAAGGCCTGCGATTGGGAGCAGTGTCGTCATTTGCAGCCACGGTGCAAAAATCGCGCAAGCCGCCCTTCGTCTTCCTACCGGCTGACCTTCGTACCCTTACAGGCGAGCGACAGGCTGCGCAGGCGGCAGAATGTGCCCGTGTGCCTGGGCAGTCCCGGAGACCCCAGGAAGGGAAACAACGCGGAAAGGCCGCCTCGAAGGCGAGGGAAGGATGGCAAGGACGACGGCAAAGGGGAAAAAAAAAGACGCAGTAAAAATCGAGTAATCCCGCGGCAGGGCAGAGGCTAGGCAGTCTGGTGTAAAGGTACGGAGAATAGGATGTCAACAGGTACGTACGATGGAAGAAGAGCTTACCTCAAAATTACCTACAAATTGGTGTTTAACCTTCACTGCTTCTTGGTAGTGAGACCTGGACAAGGTACCACCGAGACCAGGTAGTGCTGCGTAAGTTTGTACGTACCTCGACTGGCGTTTTACCTCACCCACGCTCACCTTGCCCAGTCGGCGACTCCACAAGCTCGAGGTGAGGAAAGGAACAGCAGCCGCGAGCACACCTTTGCTGGCCGGCTGCTCCCCACGAGTGATGAGCGAGGTATCACCGACAGTCAGCGAGCCAGTCACAAGCTTCGGGACTGTGGGGGTTGCGGCGTCGTGGGCGAGACGGGTGACTGAGCAAAGAAGAAGAAAAACCAAAAAAAAAAACCGATACGTAGCCTTGGTCGTGTTAGTGCGGCGAGAAGCCGGTTCGCCCAGTAGAAGAGCATCCATACCTCTTAGGGGGGAAAAAAAAAAAAAAAAAAGGTGAATGAGGGACCACCTTCCCACTTCAAGCACACGGCGACTCCACCTGTGTTCCCACTGAGCCCAGGTACCTACCGCTGTACCTTACCTCTCCTCCCATGCTCTCAGTGACATTGTCCAATGAGCGGTGTTTCTTCCGCTGGGAAACCTGCACCTCACCTGGTCCTGGGAACTCTGGCCCGGCGAGTCCATGTGGGGCGTTGTACTTTGTTTACTCGCGAGATTACCTTGTCCATCCCGCCTGCCGCACTGTGACGCACACTGGCCGGCTTGCGAGTGTGTGCGCGCAAGGGTCCCCAAGGAAAAACAGGCCGTCTGGGTGTTTGCATGCCCCTGCCGACCGCTGGGACTGAGAGCTTTGCCCCAAATGTGCCATCCCATCCGCGTAACCGCAGGGGAATCAGCACGGAAAAACTCCCCAGCACCTTCAAGCTCTGGCGCAAGATGACGGCGTTGTTGGCCCGTGGGTGCTAAGTTTGAGGCGCTGCTCCCTCGCTCACTCATCGTTCGTCGTCACCACCACCGCCCGCTGCTTCAGCTGGCCCGTTACTACCATAGTAGATGGTTTTCCGCAGTATCTATCATTCTCGTCGGGCAGGCTGCTTGCGGCCTTGACGGTTCTTCTAAAGGGAAAAAAGTTGCCGCCATAGCCAAGCCGGAGGTACCCTCAGACACTCATAGAGAGAGGGAAAAAAGATCTTGCTTCGTCGTCTCGTACAAACAGGTCCATCGTCTCAAACTTCAATCCGTACTGTGCTGCAAGCTTGTACCTGGCACCCCCAGGCCATTGTATCCTAATACAACTTTTCATAGTTTAACTAGGTTCGTTCAAAGAGGTTTCTCTCGCGCTCATCATCAATCAATCCTTCCCTCGTCTGGATGACTGACTGGGCCCCCAGGCGAGGTCAGATCCTGACTGGTCTGGCCAGTCTTGGGTCCTGCTCAGTCGAGTGCTGTCCCTGCCGCGTTGTGCCCGCCGCTGATGGATGTCGCGTACCGTGAACCGATCTGGGCGTGTAGCTTCTCCAGCTTCATTTGCCTTCTCCGCGACCTGGCCAACAGGTACCTGCCTACTTTACCTTGTCTGGAGGTGGAGCCTTTATCGTGGACCTGGACCTTACCTCACCTTCCCTGCACCTTTTGTTTCTTCTCCCCTACGGAGGACCTTGCCATGCTGCTACCGTTGCGTTGCTGCCATTGACCTTCCTCACGTTACGGCGTGCGTGTTAAGGTCTGGTCCGGTATTTGGCAGCGCTGCTTGACATTATGTAAACATGCCTCGCGCAATGGAGCCATTGTCTCCTTCCATTTGGCGCTCTGAGCCCTGTGCCTGTCATGTGTAATAATTCTAATCGTCAGCTTTCAAGGGAAGCGAACAAGTCCTGTCCTGGCTCTGACCTGGCCTTGTGGTCCTGCCGAACCGCTGCCGCTGCCGTCGCCGCCGTCCGCGGTCCATCGCGTCGCTCTTTCCTCGCTCCTCCCTCGCTGTTGCTCTGAGTGCCCGAACGACCTGTGTGAGAGAGAGATACAGAGAAAAAAGCGGGCGAGCTAGCAATACCGTCGGTTGCGGGTACGTAGAGTGGGTACCTCTCTGGGCCGTGGATTCACGGATTGGCCCTTTGGGTTGCTCTTTCCCTTTTCCTTTCGCTCTGCCCTGGGTCAGCGTCGGCCGGATAGCTCGCTCGACATGCTCCACGGCCCACGCCTTGCCTTCCAACACGCCCACCCACCCCAAAAAGGTCCCATCTCATCTCTCAATTCACTCCCCCGACCCACACCTCCCGCCTTGCAGACACCCCCTCTACCACGGTTGCGCTTGCTGCTTGTTGCTGTTGCTGTTGCTTCCTTCGCAGTTCTGCTGCTGCTGCACCACACACACATGCACTTTGATGGCCCAGTCGTCGCCTCTTTCTGGTGTCGCTCGTGTCTCTCCCCCCAAGCCCGCACTTTCTTTAAAGTAGCGAAGCTTCCGCACCTCTACAGCCGTGCTTCCTTTCTCTTCTTTTTTTCATCACCCACGAAGGCTGCCTCTAGGTATATAGATCGCCTTTCACATTCGTGTGGTGCTCAACCTCCCCCCCTCTCCACTCTCCCTCTTCTCAATCACCTTTCCTACGCGTATCCTGCGACCAAATCAGTATTTCTTAGGCTTGTCCTAGAAACCAGCAGCGCCTCGCCGTATTACGGAATACCTACCAACCTCAACACCTAGTATTCGCGACCTATACCCTATTCGCGCATAATAGCCTGAGCAGAGCTCGTCTGCCTCACACCAGTCGCCATGGCCGAGTCAAACGCCGCGGCGCCGGCCATCAACACGCCCATTGAGGGCCACAGATTCGACGAGAAGGCCCCCGTCGAGGCTCCCGCTGCCTCCAAGGCCAAGGTCGAGGAGGACGAGGAGGAGGATGAGGATATCGATGCCCTTATTGAGGACCTCGAGAGTCAGGATGGCCACATCGATGAGGAGGAAGAGGGTACGTTGCCATCCCCGTGTAGCTCTCCAAGTTCGCAGCACTCGCTGTCAACCTGGCCGGGTCCACACACTGTGGTTACCAAAGGCATCAGCTAACCCAATTGCTTGCAGACACCACCCCTGGCACTGGCCGTGTCGTCCCTGAGGACCAGCTCCAGACCGACACCCGCATGGGTCTCACTGAGGCAGAGGTTCTCAACCGCCGCAAGAAGTGGGGTCGCAACGAGATGGCTGAGGCCAAGGAGAACCTTGTCCTGAAGTTTGTATGTCGCCCCGCGTACCTTGTCGGTCTGCCACGAAACATTTGCTAACCTGGCTGCAGTTCATGTTCTTCGTCGGACCTATTCAGTTCGTCATGGAGGCCGCTGCCGTCCTGGCTGCTGGTCTTGAGGACTGGATCGATTTTGGTGTCATTTGCGGTCTTTTGCTGCTCAACGCTGTTGTCGGTTTCGTTCAGGAATTCCAGGCCGGATCTGTAAGTCAACTTGGCCCCACAACTGGCACGCGTTGCCAAGGGTCTCCCAGAACTGCATTGCTGACCCCCACCCAAGATTGTCGCCGAACTCAAGAAGACTCTTGCCCTGAAGGCTGTCGTTCTCCGTGACGGCACCCTGAAGGAGGTTGAGGCCCCCGAGGTTGTTCCCGGTGATATCCTTCAGGTTGAGGAGGGTACCATTATCCCCGCCGATGGAAAGATCGTGACCGAGGATGCTTTCCTCCAGGTCGATCAGTCCGCCATCACTGGTGAGTCTCTGGCTGTCGACAAGCACCAGAACGACTCTTGCTACGCTTCCTCCGCTATCAAGCGTGGTGAGGCTTTCATCATCGTTACTGCCACTGGTGACAACACCTTCGTCGGTCGCGCTGCCGCTCTCGTCAACGCTGCCAACTCCGGCACCGGTCACTTCACTGAGGTCCTGAACGGCATTGGTACCATTCTCCTGGTCCTCGTCGTCTTCACTCTCCTCATCGTCTGGGTTTCCTCCTTCTACCGCTCCAACGGCATTGTCGACATCCTCCGCTTCACTCTCGCCATTACCATCATCGGTGTCCCCGTCGGTCTTCCTGCCGTCGTCACCACCACCATGGCTGTCGGTGCTGCCTACCTCGCCAAGAAGAAGGCCATTGTCCAGAAGCTTTCCGCCATCGAGTCCCTTGCTGGTGTCGAGATTCTCTGCTCTGACAAGACCGGTACCCTGACCAAGAACAAGCTCTCTCTTGCCGAGCCCTACACCGTCGCCGGTGTCGACCCCGAGGACCTCATGCTCACTGCCTGCTTGGCTGCTTCCCGCAAGAAGAAGGGTATGGACGCCATCGACAAGGCTTTCTTGAAGTCGCTGCGCTACTACCCCCGCGCCAAGTCTGTCCTGTCCAAGTACCAGGTTCTTGAGTTCTTCCCCTTCGACCCCGTCTCCAAGAAGGTCACCGCCATCGTCCAGTCCCCCGCCGGTGAGCAGATTACCTGCGTCAAGGGTGCTCCCCTCTTCGTCCTCAAGACCGTCGAGCAGGACCATGAGATCCCCGAGGAGATCGACCAGGCCTACAAGAACAAGGTTGCCGAGTTCGCTACCCGTGGTTTCCGTTCCCTTGGTGTTGCCCGCAAGCGTGGTGAGCACGGCGCCTGGGAGATCCTCGGCATCATGCCCTGCTCTGACCCCCCTCGCCACGATACCGCCCGCACTGTCAACGAGGCCAAGGTTCTCGGTCTGTCCATCAAGATGCTTACTGGTGACGCCGTCGGTATCGCTCGTGAGACTTCTCGCCAGCTTGGTCTCGGCACCAACATCTACAACGCTGAGCGCCTCGGTCTCGGTGGTGGTGGTGACATGCCCGGTTCCGAGGTTTACGACTTCGTCGAGGCTGCCGATGGTTTCGCCGAGGTCTTCCCCCAGCACAAGTACAACGTCGTCGAGATCCTTCAGCAGCGTGGCTACCTCGTTGCCATGACTGGTGACGGTGTCAACGACGCTCCCTCCCTGAAGAAGGCCGATACCGGTATTGCCGTCGAGGGTGCCTCTGACGCCGCTCGCTCCGCTGCCGACATTGTCTTCCTTGCCCCCGGTCTTGGTGCCATCATCGACGCCCTCAAGACTTCCCGCCAGATTTTCCACCGCATGTACGCCTACGTCGTCTACCGTATCGCCCTGTCCATCCACTTGGAGATCTACCTTGGTCTTTGGATCGCCATCCTCAACCGTTCCCTGAACATTGAGCTTGTCGTCTTCATTGCCATTTTCGCTGATATCGCTACCCTTGCCATCGCCTACGACAACGCCCCCTTCTCCAAGACCCCCGTCAAGTGGAACCTGCCCAAGCTCTGGGGTATGTCCGTTCTTCTCGGTGTCGTCCTCGCTGTCGGTACCTGGATTACTGTCACCACCATGTACGCTCACGGCCCCGACGGCGGTATCGTCCAGAACTTCGGTAACATGGATGAGGTTCTCTTCCTTGAGATCTCCCTTACTGAGAACTGGCTGATCTTCGTCACCCGTGCCAACGGCCCCTTCTGGTCCTCCATCCCCTCGTGGCAGCTGTCTGGTGCCATCCTGGTTGTCGACATCCTCGCCACCCTCTTCTGTATCTTCGGTTGGTTCCAGCACAACGAGCAAACCTCCATCGTCGCCGTTGTCCGTATCTGGATCTTCTCTTTCGGTGTCTTCTGCGTCTGCGCTGGAGTTTACTACATGCTCGAGGACAGCAAGGGCTTTGACAACCTCATGCATGGCAAGTCCCCCAAGGGCAGCCAGAAGCAGCGTTCGCTCGAGGACTTTGGTAAGTTTATACATCCCACCCCACAAAAAGTGACATGTTACAGAACCCTAGCTAACTGTTTCACCAGTCGTTTCCCTGCAGCGTGTCTCTACCCAGCACGAGAAGTCTCAGTAAAGAAGGATGTTTCTTCACAGCCTTCCTCATCGGCTCTGGGTGCTCTTTCTTGGGCCGCATAGACATTTGGCCTTAATCAACCGGAGGAGGAGTGACATCGCCTTCTCTTTGTTTAAAACAGTTTGATGTCGACCTCAACGGTAATTACTGTGATTCGAGTGGAGGGGGAGAATACCCTAGTAGTGCGCATAGACCTAATACAAATTCGTAAAATTTATGATAAACCTCACAGCCTTTTCAAGTGACGTCCTCGTATTGGCTTGTTGAAAGTGTTTAGATGTCGTCCGCACATGTCTGATTGAATGGATTGTCGAATAGAAAGAGACAAGGTACACTATGTCAACTCCAATCCAACCAAATATCAGCGTCCTCAAGGTCCGGGTATTGCATGTGTATCCAACTGTTCTATTCTCTAGTCATGTGTATATTCTATTGAGGAACGACGACATCCTTGGAGGTATCCAGCTCCTCGTGTCTTCTCAAGTCCATGGGCCGGTCAAGCAGGGGAATGACGTATGGGTCGAATGTCTTCCAGTAGGGGTTCTCGAGGTGGTACTTTTGGCTCTGTGGTCGGAGGAGACAGGTCAGTCAGGCTGGTCATTGACAACCCAATGGGCGTGTATTTGGGGAGGAAGGGGAAGAGGTAGGTGGCTTTGGCTTACAGCCTCGGTCTCGAAGCGCTCGACGATAGTGAAGGACCTGGGGTCGTGGACGTCTTGCATAACGAACCAGCTGACGGTCTCCCTGTCCTTGGAGTAGACGCGGGAAGCCTCGACGAGCTTGGCCTTGAGGCGGTCGACGGAGTCGGGGTGGTCGTTGGCGTGGAGGTGGACGGTGATTGTGTAGACCATTTTGGCGGTTTTTTGGTGGTTGGATGGGGGTTGGTGAAGAAGAAAGAGGTTTGGGTAGCTTTGTGAGGTGCGAAGGAAAAGGGGAAAGGGAGCTTGGGGATAGCTGTCACTGGCCTTGGCGGGAAGTCTGGCGGAGGGGTGGAGGGGCAGCTCAGCAGAGGCACCTCAGAGGTGGAGGGGCGGCGGGGTGGAGAGGAGGGGTTTGAGTTTGGATGGTGTGGATGGGGTTTCTACCCGTTTTTTCTCGTAGAATGCTTGGAATGTCTCTTGGGGTGAGGGGGTGTTTGGTTCACGGGTAAGTGTCTTGAACATTGTGTGGTTTCTTTTTTTTTCGCTACGGTACTTTGGGCTGGTTGTGTGTAACTGTTGGAAATGGCTGGCTTGGCGATGGTTTCAATTTTGTGTTACGGATGTGAGGAGGCTGAATGATAGCGAAGGTCACGACGAACGCCCTGGAGGTTGGGGATAGACATCTGGCTGGCGCCTCCTGATCCTCTGGCCATTTCCTCTACATCTCATTCGCAAGTTCAAGCCGTCAAATCGACCGTTCGATTCCACTGAGATGCCATGCTAGACGTTTGTCCCGGGAGGTTGGTCACGTACCAGATCGCCGAGAGCCCCGTTCCACGGCGCGGGAAGCCGTCGTCGTTGACCGTCGAAAGCCGTTGTCAGACTTTGGCATGCTTCTAGATGAGCTAACCAGTATTACCAAGATCACCAGCAGCGCCGCGCCTCGGGGCCGCCTAGCGTTTTGGCCAAAACTTCAAGACAACGGGGCGTCGGGTGTGTGTGGGATAAAGATCAAGCCTTCCCTAGCGGCCTTTGCCCGAGTTTGGCCGTTGATGGCTGCTTATTGGAACAAGCGGAGGTTGGGGAAGCCTCTCCAAGTGGACTTTGAGGCTGACCGGGGGAATAAACTTGTTCTAGTGCAAAAGCGACCGATTATTCCAGCGAGACCGAGGAGATGCCGCAGCTGGGTGTAGTGTTGGTTTGGTGATGGGTGGTGGTGTGTACTAAGCTAATTCTTAGGCTCGCTACTTTCCCAGGGAGCGATGGCCGCCCGCGGTTCGTAGTCCTGGTGCTGCGCGGGCTGCATCCCGCCTCCACACGCGCGGCATTTGGGGCTGTCACATCAGCGGAGGTTTAGAGTAAGGCGGCTTTTAGCTCGCCCGCGCCGGGCTTACAGCGCTTCAACGCAGTGTACCACACCCTCTTCAGGGCGACTCCGAGCTGCTGCTGTCTTGGGTTTGTAGGCCGGCCGGCGCCGGTGCCGACGACTGCCACCACTCCCTCCACTTTTTCCTTCCCTTCTTTTTTTCTTCCACCTCTGCTGGTGGTGTCCCCCCCGGCCATTCCTGCCGCTCATCCAACTTCATCGAGACCCCATTGCCGTACCACACTGCCTGCTCGGCGCCACCGACGCCATCTTCTCCCGGGGGTGCTCTCCCCTTTGTCAGCTCGTCGACGACATCGTGCCGCAAGGCCCATGCATGGAATTCCCCCAAACCACATGTGCAAGTGACCATCTGCTGGAATCTGCTTTGGTGGTACACACCCTCATGGGCAACACACTCACACTCACATCACCAGACGGCTCACAGTACTTTTCACTTAGCTTGACAAACTGTGCGCCGCCCTGTTTGGATCAAAGGAAGCTAGTTGGATATTTTTTTTTCTTTCTTCTTGGTGCTTACCTATTGGGAAAGCACACCCTCCTTCCCATCCCAACGACTAGCACTCAAGTCATATCCTGTACTACTCATCTCTTGGGCGGGCACTTACTCACCGACCTTTCACCTCGGGACCGAAATCCCAGAGCTGCGGTTTTCATTCTCACCACGCCTCGGAGTCGGACAGAGCACAGCGCTGATCACGGCGCCGAAAACCGACGCCATGGCACCCCAACAACGGATGCAAATCCCTGGATTCTACTATGGTGAGCTACCCGCACGCCCACTCCACCCACCACCCCAGGGGTGACTTACACGAACAAACAAGAAACAACCCGGCTGACATAGGACTATAGACGAGGAGAAGGGAAAGTACTTCAAGATCGAAAAGGCGCAGTCGGCGCCGCAGAACGCCGCGTGGTCCGCAGAGAGCGTCAAGCGGCGTAAGGTCAAGCATCGCGAGGCCGAGGCCGTCGCCGCGCGCCAGGAAAGGCTTAAGCGGCACATTGTCCGGTCCGCCGTGCTCCGGGACCCCCTCCTCGGCGGATTCCTCGAAGCCGAGCTCGGCGTTGTGAAGAGAGAGAGGAAGATCCGGAGCGGTGGCGGCGGCGGCAGTAGCTTTGGGGTGAATGACGTCCCTGCCGCTGCGTGGGCGAGGGGGTTGACGGACAAGGGGGATGTGCCGTTCGTGCCCAGCTTCGCGACGGGGAGGTTTCCCAACATCCCGTGCTTTTGGATCGGTGGGCACGACGACAAGACGGGGCTCGGGGTCGCGTATGCGAGTGAGTTGGCCCTCGTGAGGTCTTGGGTTGGTGTGCGTATGCTAAAGTTTTGCAGCTGTTGACGAAGAGACTGTGATCGGGTCGTATATACCCACCAACCAGAATGACGAGTATGTTGGTCTGGTGATCTACGGTGTCGAGATACTGACATTCGCAGGATATCCTTCAGTACAGATGCTTCCAGTCGTCCGGAGCATCGGCTGTCGCATCGCCATGAGATGATTGGCTGCCCTCAGATCTCATCCATCAACTACCACCCTAACTCACACCGTATGATCATAACATCACGGGAACCGAGTAACAATACAAACCTCTACCTCTTTTCGCCGCCACGGTCTGCCCCAAACGACCACCGGCCGCAGTGGTTGCTTGACAGGGGTAACTTGTCCTTTATGTGCCCTCCACAGATCTCATTCACTGACCCATCCACAGCTAACAACCTCCGTCACATCTCTTACCGCAGCGGCCGCCACGAGGGTGTCGTCAACTCAACGACCATAGGACCGCCTTCCTCATCCAACCTAATCTGCGTCATCGGCACCAGCTTCGGTCTGCTCAGGCTCATGGGCGACGAGCGCGTCAGATGGCTCGGCCCGCCCCGGCCCCGCCCTGGCCCCCCGGAGGGCGACTTCTTCACCTCGTCCTTCCTCCCGGACAACCCCAACGTCCTGTTCGCGGGCGGTCGAAATCCCACCATAAAGCTGATGGACATGCGCACGATGTGGGACCACTGGGAGCTCCTCCCCATCGGGCCCGTCGCACACCTGGAGGCCGTGAACCCGCACCAGTTCGTCGCGGCGGGGCCGCGGTCGCGGATGGCCGTGTTCGACATACGGTACCGCCGCTTGCTCCCGAACGGCGTGCGACCGGTGGTTGAGTTCGAGGGGTACAAGAACGAGGCGCACATGCACATCGGCTGGGCCGTCGACGCGGACGCCGGGGTCGTGGCGGCGGCGCACGATGACGGGGCCGTGGGGATGTATTCGCTGCTGTCGGGGCGGAGGCTGCGGTGTCCTGCTGTGGACGGGATCAAGGGACGGACGCCGATTAAGAGTTTGAGATTCACGGCTATGCCGGGGAAGCGGCACAAGAGCTTGTTTGTTGGATTGGGACCGAATTTGAAGATGATTAGTGTTGGTGCCTTGGGGGCGGATGATGAGTGTTGATGGGTTTTGGAGTGTTGTAGGATACCCCTGGATTGGATCAAAGGAGGATGAAGCCGGGCTGAGGCAAGAGAGAGTTGTGGAATATTGATGTATGATTGTTCGTTCCTACCATGCAGACATGGTACACATATGTCAAGTTTGACCATGATCATCTCTGCAGCAAACCCCCCGAACCCCCAATGTTCTTCTTTGTGTTCGCAAGGTCACACACTCGCAGAAACCTTCACAGGACCAAGATAGCAAGTTCAACGGCCGAGAACCATTTCAACTTCGCAGTGATGGCGTCGTTGACTATTCTTGGGCCAATACTTAAGCACGAGTGATCAAGGTCAGAGGTGGGCCCCGCCTCGCACACAGCGGTCAATATCAGGCGTGACGCCCCTTGCATCGATCAGAATCGTTGTTCTCGACGTCATAAACTCACGCTTTTCAGTGACTTCTATCTTTTGGTGGTCGACCCAGAACCTTGAGCATGGCTCTGCTTAAATACCCCTTATATCGGTTGCCGAGTGCGTCTTTCGGACGAGCATGTACATGAGTCCCAGTGGCGAGTATGGGTATGTACGTGACGTTGGGAGACGGCGAGGACGAGCAAATCAATGCATCTCTGGAAGGATCTCTGAACAGGCATGGCACGAGGACAGGCTATCATCATCCATCCCTCGTCATCTAAGGAACTATGTTATGACAATGCAGCCGCGCCTTCAACTATGTGTGTCTTGGCACCTCGACGCGAATACTTGGGAAAGGATGACTAGCGTCGATACAGGCTGAGGTCGTCGTTATCTTTGGATCATTCTGATCACATTGCTTGACTTCCCGTTGGATGGGAGATACCTGCTCTACATTGAGAAGCTAGCCGCCCGGAAGAAGCCTACTGCTTAGGAAACTGGCTATTGGGCATGGGCATAGCTTATAAAGACACCAAGAGACACGTAGTAATGGTCTATGAAGGATATCAGCGCGAGACTGTTCAATTGACGATCACACTTCAGTCTTAAAAGTCTGGTATGGTTCTGGAAGTGTTTGTGACCTTTGTATGAGGTTGAAACCTGGCCAGGGCTGAACGAGGTGCTGCCTTTTGCTCGTTGCTATTTGATGATGTCAGACGATGTGTTACTCCAAGATCTTCCTGGCTGATGTTGATTCTGTATAATACTCCGAGAGCCATGATGACAAGTATTAGCCGCTGCAGCGCTGTCCCTTTTCTAACTTCCATAGTCGTCCCTGGTGCAGTAGATGCAGAGCCTGCTCCCTCAACTTGAGAAACGGTTCTGATTCTCTTCGAATATCTTCAGTTGCGTCTCGCGAGCGCAGGATTGAAGTAAATCTAGAGAGGTCCACGGACTAGATTAGAGCTTACGACGGGGTTTTTTAAAGACGCGATCTAGAGCGTTGTCACGTCGTCTCTCTGAGCTTGGTCAGGCTCATCAGTATTTCGCAAGACAGCGAGGTCCTCGGACAACCTTATAAGTACGCTGTAAAGTCCTGAATTTGCATTTTCGCGAGCAAAGAATGATTCTGGCTGGCAGTTGCGGCTTTTTGGTGTGAGCCTCGATCGACAACTGAGAGCGGTATCATCATGATCATTCGGCGCCATTCATCCGCCCACCACCCGCATAGGGATAAGATTTGTATCTCATCTTTTCTGTCGGGCTATTCATTTCCGAATATGACCGTGGCGGGGTGGGTGATGATTCTGGAGCTGATCTTGGCCAGCCACGGTGAGGTCTAGACTGCGCGTCATCATGGACAGTGACTTAAACCCAGGAGAGAACCGTCCAAGAGATATGATAACGTCAGGTTGATTTGTTTGACAAGAATATGAGACTGCCTGGTCTCATGTTCTGATACAGAGAGACAAAGATTGAGTTGTCTTCTATATCTCCATGCGATTTCGTAGACTCTTCTCAAACTGACTGGCCTATTATCGTATATCTCACAAGAAGACTTGTCAGCTGATCTCTGAGTGTCCTTCCCGAATTCAGAGAAGATGATCCAGATATACGGTCTGCCATTGCTTCTCTAAACCTCCACTGCTATAGTCTGGAGTCCGGAGTCAACTCCTTTTCGAGAAACTATATCTTGGCAGAATTGGTCATTAGCGCTCAAGGGAACAAATCATAGACAGTCTTCACCCGTCTCCTTCAACAGTGACTACATTCTGCTGCGTTTCGTAATTTCAAGCAGCAAAAATGCCCTATTCGCAGTCTCGAGACTTCATCCCGTTGTACATGCCAGTGTCCCCGTTGCTGTTTGTGGGGTATTCCATGGATGATACCGAGGACAAGAGAGCCCACTGAAACCAAACCAAGCCTGCCGTCTAGGTTCAGCGTTACGACATGAGATGCAGCCCTGACATCGAAGACGTGAATCTGCTGGTGAAAGTAGCATACATGTATTGACCAGGAGCTCATTTGTGGGTTGTCACAACCGGCTTTGCTTGGAGATCTGTTTTATAGATTCCTACTTATCCAGCCCGCGGAGCTCTATTACGTTTCTGGACTGCCAGGCTGGCAAGTTCTTGACAGCTCCGTTTGTACGATTTAAAGCGGCTCTTGTCCTGGTCAAATAGGCGAGCCAGACAACAAACAGACTACCTTCCTTCCTGGAGTTGTTTTTTGTATCCAAAAAAAGATCTCAGCCACGGACGGATTATCGGTGCCTGCATCTACAATCCGCAAAAGCCGTTTGCCGTACTGTATGAAACCGTCCTCCACTACCAGCGGAATTTTCCACGTATTTGAACGGTATACATGCCGCCGTTCATATCGAAACGGACCATACTATGCTTTCCTGCAGTCATCTGACAGATAGAAAAGAGCACACGCCTGTCCATTCTATGCTGAATTCACATGAAGGCAGCGATAGCGGCTTCACCGGTATTGTGTTCGTTCTTACTTTGCGTATGCAGAAGATGAAAGAGTCTTTATAGTATTTCTAGGACTGTAAACTTACCCTTCCTTGTGACGCAGGTTGCCCATCAGCATGTGTTGAGTTGGCCCCGGACTTGCAGATACCGCTCGAATACTGCGCAAAACCATAACCCAACTGCCTTTTGTCTATAAAATGACTCTATCTCAAGTAACGTCGACTCTATATTCTCACAACAGCAGCCTCCCGAACCAGCCTATCCCCTATCCCTCCCACAACAGCCGCATTCACAAGCACCGTCTCGCCCCTTCCCCTCCGACCGCCCCTCCACCAAACGCCAATACAAGCCCTCATCATCCTCGCAAACGCTGTGATTCCCCTTCC
Source organism: Colletotrichum gloeosporioides (assembly GCF_011800055.1). Lineage (NCBI taxonomy): Eukaryota > Fungi > Ascomycota > Sordariomycetes > Glomerellales > Glomerellaceae > Colletotrichum > Colletotrichum gloeosporioides. The sequence goes on from NW_025544719.1 coordinate 709,704, forward strand.
ACCCTTTGAAACGTCCAAAACGACATCCTCCCACGCCCCCTGAACCTCATCGAACCCAATAGCCTCAACCCCATGCCCACAGTGAACGTGCCCGAAGACATGCAACCTGGGCCTCACCCTCCACAACTCCCTCAAGAGCATCTCGCACCCCCAGTTCCCCTGCGGATCGTCCATATGCCCCTTCGGCGGCGCATGCGTGACCAGCACATCCGTCCCCGCGGGGACCCTTCCCGCCCACGGGTCCAGCGGCCCGGACCGGGGATACTGGAACGCCCAGTTCCCGTGCTGCGGCGTGTACGGGCTGCCGTACACTCTGATCTCTCTCGTCTTACTCCCGATGCCGCCTGCAACCGGCACTTTGAGCGTGGCGGACGCGCAGTCAAGATACACCACATCCCCCCAATCCACCTCTCCCTCCTCTTCTCCTTCCCTCAACCTCTCGTCGAGACAGAGGTCATGGTTCCCCGCCACCACGACCTTGAACCTGTGCTCCTGCGCTTTGATCCAGTTCACAGTCTCTCTTAGCTCAGCCCGCGTCCCCGAGACGGTGAGGTCGCCCGCGTGGACGAGGATGTCGCCCGGCGGCAGGCGCGGTCGTGTGTTGTGCGTGTCGGAGATGCAGACCACCGTCACCGCGTCTTCGCGCGGCACGGCGGGGAAGGAGACGGGGAAGAAGGTGGAGAGGTAGCGTGCGATGGTGGTGATAGGGGAGGCGACGAGGCGGTCCCAGAATGTTTCGGGGGGCCGGTTGAGGATTGCGTCGAGGCCTGATGGGGGGTTTCTGAAGAGGCGCATGGTGTTTTTGTGTGTCTCTACGGTCGAGTGCTGATGTACCTTGTGTAAGATGATATGGTAGATGCGAATTCCGTATTCGAAGTGGTTCTTCTACTTCATGGGTATCCAATGCCAGAGATGTGTTGCCTGGCAAGAACACACCCTGGTCGGCTAATAAAGCCAACTAGATCCTTTCCTGACCACGACACGCAGTACATTGCTAGATGTGGCTGTGTCGTGAAAGGACTCAAGAACAGTCACAATTTTTGACAAAGTTCTGACTCTAGACAATTCAGTCTGCTGGCGGTGGGCTTTGTGCTCTCACTTTGAAGACCGTTTGATTGGGGGCTGGCCTATGACATGATTGTGACAAATCACCTAATTCTGCGGGAACACAAGATCTCGTTTTCTTGGAAGACGTCAGCCAGCATTGCTTTCCTCAGTTGACACAGACGAAGTCGAAATGGAACAACAACGACAAGCAGTTTCTTTGGATCTGGCAAAGATGTTTAGGGTTCTTCTGTGAGATACTGGCGTAGGGGTTGAGTGGGTGTCACTGCCGGCTGAGATTAGCATCTTCTTCAACACCCAAGCGCCGAACCGATTCAATTACAAAAGATAACGAAGTAGTCCAATAACAGACAAACATCCACGATTTTGCGATGTGAATTGACGCAAATAGCAAAAGATTAGGTCCATCCAGGATTCGAACCTGGGCCTACGGAAGAGTCTGGGTGCGAATCAGAATCCGACGTCCTAACCAACTAGACTAATAGACCATTAGGATCAACGGAGAACAATCCCGTTTGTTGGAAATCGAGCGGGCACACCGTAACCTATAGCCTTAGTGCCAGTATCGCCCAAGTCCACGCCGAATCCTTCATGCTATTCCAGCAAGTCGACACTATGCGTTGGTTCAAAGAGAATGCCGAGTTGAACGCTTGACATTTACCGTCCCGCCATGACAGCAACACCAAAGCATGTCCCCTACCGATCGGCCACTCACCTCCTATGAGTAGCCCAGTAAGAGGATGCCCACCGTCTTATGAAATGCGACGTCTGAAGAACCCATGATCAAGAGTTGTATGCCGTTGGGTGTCATCCTGAGTAACGAAAGATTCTACAAAGTACTAAGACTCCCCAAACGCCAAACCATGCTATGCGCCTCGGAATCAAAGACAAGAAAAACAATGACGGCCAGAACACAATGTCTGACCCTCAAATCGATAACCCCAATATACCCGCCAGACCTTTTTCGTAAGGACTCCTAAACTCATTTCAAGATAGCAATCAACAGAACCAAGATGATGATGAGCACAATGATGGCAATCATCTGCTTGCTCTCCCCCGCGTCCCTCGCGACCTTGCCCAGCTGCCGCCTCGCGCGGTCCAGGCGTCCCTGGTGCCGGTCCACGACGCCGTCGACCTCGTCCAGCATCGCGACGTGCGAATCCAGCTCGTCGCCAATCTGCATACTCAGCTCCCGCTGGCGCCCGATAGACTCGCCCAGCCGGTCGAGGTGGTCGTCCTGGTCGCGCATGATTTGCGAGTGGTACTCGTGGATCTGCTGGTTGTCCATGCCCTCGGCCTGGTCGCGGTACCCCGCCGAGTCCGTCGGATCGTCGCGGTAGCGGCCCTCGCCGAAGAGGGCGGCCGCATTGGGGTCCTCCGCGGCGGCGGCGGGCGAGTCGGTGAAGCGCACCGTCTTGTTCGCGGAGCCGCCGGCGGGAAGACCGCGGAGGGAGCCCTTGAGCGGTTTCGTGGACTGGGCGGCGGCGAAGTCGGGGGAGAGGGACGGGTCGTTCGGGGACGTGGTCGTGGACGAGGTGGACGGGTTCGAGAAGCCGTGGAACTGGGATGTGAGGTCCGAGAACTGCTTTTGCAGGGCGGGGAGGGAGTCGGTGATGTTCTGGGCGGCGCTGCATTGGGTCACATCTCTGGTCAGCGCATGTTTCTTTTTTGCTGATGGTGATGTCGGTGGAGAAGGTCCGGAACATGACGTCGCTTGACGTTTTGGAGATATGGGGGTCTCTGTCTGTCGGGGAAGACAGGAAGGGTTACCTCTCATCGCCGGCGCCCTGGAGGCGCTGGACCTCTGAATCTAGAAACTCCAGGCCATCGCGGAACTGGTCCAGCGAGCGTGAAATGTGACCGTCCTGCGTGTCGGCGTCGAGGTTGAGCGACTGGGCGCGCTGGCGTTCGAGGAGGGAGAGCTTGATATGGTCGGCGAGGAGGTAGAGCTGGTTCAGGCTGGACATGGTTGCCGTCGTGTGCCTGTGCCCTCGGTATATAGTCTAAAGGGAAAAGACGGAAACAAAGAAAGCGGCTTCGATGCCAATTGTGCGACTCCAACACTCGACGATGCGGTCTTGCTTTCAATCTGGACGGCGAAACACGACTCGGACGTGGATAGAGCGGATGTAAGATTCGGGGTTCTGGAGGTGTTCATGCAGGCGACGCCTGAACGGGGACGGGGGTTGAGACACCAAGCGCTGAGAGGCTATGTGGAGGACAGTCCGCCCGGCGCCCAGCAGGTCGGATTACGTTTGCGGTACAGGCAGCGGCTTTGCGGTTCCTGCTATTTACAGGGATGCAGTCGCCCGCCTGCGGATTTAGGGTGCCTGGGGCGCACCGGGGTAGCGCTTCTGGTGGGTTACGGTCGCCGGGCTTAGCTGGAGGTATGAAATGTATGAAATGGGGCAGCCTGGAGCTTCCATTGCTTCCGCTCTGGACAAAGTCTAGACTCACACATGCTTACAGATGTATCACTGCTCGAACTTCTTTTGTTTTCTCGACTGCTTGCTTCTGCCCTGTCATTGATTTGTCTACGTGTCACATTAGTACGTAACCAAGACAGCTTCGTAAGTTGTCCTCATCATCCGCGCCTGCTCCAGCTATGACACCGCAATGATTGTCACTTTGCTTCTCCGCCTTGACGTTGGCTTTGAACTTCAGAAAGCGGACGTCGAATTGCTCTGTTTCGTCTCGGGATAACCACAGAAAGACGACTTGTTCATCACAAGACAACTCTGATAGGAGGCATATTGTCTCATTCTATCAATGCGTCTACTCTCAACTCCTTCACTCCTTCACAAGCACTAACGAATGACGCCTCCCTCCTTGAAAATACCGTCCAGTCCTTCGAGTATATCGCTGCCACTCAACACCCCAACACCACCCATCGGGGCGTTCTTTCCGTCTTTCCAAACATCGTGGAACTTGACGTTCTCATCACTTGTAGCCATGACGATGCTCCCTTCCTTCACACTCCGACTTCCCTTTTTTGCATCAGCTGGTGCTCCAGGGTACGGAATAGCATGTAGAACACGAGCGCCATTGTCCAACGCAACAGCGCCAATTTGTTCGCACGATGGCCAGTTGAACACTGCGATTCGATAAGGGTGATCCGGCGTTGCGTACCCAAACGTAGCCACAATCTCGGGCCGTGTCGTGGACCAGATCAACGATGTCACCTGCGCCGACACGGCAATGGTGGCCAAAGGGGTGCCTGTTCCCGTGTGCCAAAAGTGAATGCATTTGTCGCTCGATCCGCCCCCCGTAGCGATGAGAGTCTCTTGCCAAGGACAAAAGGCGATTGCCTTGACTGCAGCGCCATGCCTCTAGCAATGCTTTTCTGATCCGCGAACAAATGTGGTCAGTTCATCTGCCTGTTCTTGAACAAGGTGGCCGCCGTTGCCTCGGACGTCTGGTTCTGCCATGGCTTCGCTCGCAGATGTGCCGTAAAGAAACGACTCCAAGCTCTTCGGTAACCAAGAAAACCGGCTTGCGGAGCTGTTGCCGGCGATTTCTGATGACCTCGAGTGGACTTCTGATCTTCGACCTCGGCGGACGGTCTCGTTGGATGATGTGCTGCTGATGCGCTTGCGTGTTCTCAGCATCTCCTCAATCTCGAAGTAGCATGCCATATTATCATTGGACCCGGAGACAAATTCATGGCCACTCGGTGCCCAAACAAGACCGCATATCTGCTGAGTATGAACTGCAATAGTCGCCACCAGTGTTGCCGTGCCGCTCCAAGAGTCTCGGCCTACTTCCCATGTATGTGGCCACTCAACAACGTAGTAACAGATCTGGCCTTGTTCGTTACTGACGAGAAGGTCTTCCGTGGGCACAAGGCCACCAGAACCGTTTGGGTTCTTGGACGGTCTCATTGTTACTGTTGGCCGCTAGCTGACACAGCTGACCGAGGTTTGTTGCCTGAGCGACATGCGCGGTAGACTCTCGAATAGGGATATCAGAGTTATTTGACCGCCAGCTCTCCCGATAGCGAGTATGGCTTTGCCCCCTCCCACGGAGGAAAAGGACAACGAAGTGACCCAGCCTTTGTGATGGAAAAGGTCAATGGGAACTGCGCCAAATTGCTCTGTCCATCCGTATAAGGCGCTGCCTAACCCGACAGCCAGAGAACCGCAAGTTGGTGAATACGCCAGCACTGAACAGTAGTAGTCATCTCGGAGCCCAGGCGCGTCAAGTACTTTGTAAGACGTGGTGGGTAGATTGTGCTGCACTGGCCGTGTAACTGCAGGCGGTAATAAAACGTCAGTGAGGCAAAATGCACGCGTGGGCAGGAAAACACTTGCCAGTATTCTTCTCGGGGCTTACCCATCTCGTTCCGGTCCAGTGCGTTCTTGATTCTAGCTGTGCTTGCTGGCTCTTTTGTGTCAATGTTCGACTTAGCGAGGGGACCGGATGCTCGAAATCGAGCAGTCTCTCAACCTGGTTGATTTGCAAAGCATCGGCGACGATCCCTTGATTGCGCTCAAAGTCCTCTCTTCGTTTGATGCGAGAAGTTGCAAAATTGGTAGTGAACAGCCGCGCGTTCGTGCCACTCTCGAGATAGTGACCACGGCCATCATCTACGGCGGTTCCAGGAGGAGGGGCCGGACCGCCAACGGTCCAGACTGTGCCGTGGCCATCCGGCCTCTGGTTTTGGTTCTGTGACATGACAGACAGAACCGTGGGAACTGATTATTGTTAGTATCTTGAAGAAGCCGGTCGTTTTGCTGCTTACTTGGGTAGGTCGAGTTGGATATAGATCGAAAGTTGGATGCTAAAGCAACGACACGTTGTTGTGGCCTCTGGAAGGGATCCGACGTGGCACTTTGATGCCTCAACAGCCTCTCTGTTGGCGAAAAAGAATCGAGATCTTTGGTGACCCGGATCTTTTCGGAGGACGGCGTGGCAGGATCTCGACGAGGAACGAAACGGTCTGGACTGTGCAGAGAGCCACCGCTGCGGGGCGATGAGCTGTTACAAACCCGTGGCCTTTTGGATGGCGTTACTGAAGGCGAGCTCGGGTGATTGAGTGACACGGAGCCCAACTTCGGGCGTGAGGTGGTTGACGGTGACAAATGCGTGCTCTTGTCATCTTCCGAGCCTCGGTCTCCGGCTGCTGAGCCGTCTACAGAAAGGTGATAGTTGGTGCGGTCCAGAAGGCGTCCACTCCTGGGTGGTGTCTCATTCTCAATATTCCAACCATAGTCTTCGGGCGAGTCGTCAGAAAGGTACCCGGAGTCCCGAGAGCTGGAACCTAGTGGTCTTGACTTGCCCCGAACTTTGGGGCATCGACTCATCTTTCGATTCTGAGTAGATGCTGGCCGCAATGTTGGTGACTGGGAGAATGAAGATGCAAGGGAAGTACTAAAAATTTATCAGAAAAAAGAAATTCGTAGTTGAAGAATATGGGGATCGATGCTGCTAGGTGACGGTCGTCAAGGACTACAAGACGAAGCCGTCATACGCACGCCGACGAATATTTGATGGATGAACGATGTCAAGTCGACGACGGTACCTAGGGGAGAGAAAGGTTTTAGGAGCGGAGATGGAGGGAACAAGGAGAAAAGTCGACATTTTTGGGAAATTTCCATCACTAGATAGATGGTCCCTTAGCCCATCCTGCCTAGAAGGTGCCCTCTTCAAACCTGAGGTAAGTCAGGAACAAGAGGCAAGAGGCTTTGTGACGCTGGTCAGGGAGTTGCCGCCTCACAATCTCCAGCGTGTGTCACATGAAACCCATTCCTGAGCTGAAGTGTTCCTAGAAGTGCAGATGATGACGGGAGTTGCTGCTGGCAGGATAATCACGAGAGGAGCTTCCTCTTTGTCATCACCTGCACTGTGGGAGGGAGGTGACGTAGGAAAATGGCAGCGCGACGCAGCGCAGCGTACGCGGGTCGGTGCCTTCTTCACCGGGAGCTCGGGCCAAAGTGGCTAAATGACATGCCTAAACGAGACATCTCTGGGGACCTGTCCGCCTGCCTCATCCGCCAAACACCGCCTGGGTGGTGGGGAATCCCTGTCGGCTCATTCAACGCCCGCATCAGCTTCAACCGCCCAGAGCTCCCTCACCGGGACATCTTTCCGGGCTCTTACACCTCCCCATCCGCCCTTGTCGTCTCCATTCCCAAGTCTATTCCGCTCTCCTGGAGCATCCAAGAGTTCCTCATGGACACCGTAGGTTTCACCACCTTGCAACACTTGTCCCCATGCTAGCCTGCTGGCCTTTCCAGCATTTCCATCGCCTCCGCATCTCCAAGACCATCGTACTGATACCTCACCCTCGCAGCACGGCGTAGCCCGCACAGCCCGGAAGCCACGCACCGAAGCACAGCTGCAGGCCGACCTCGCCAAGATCGCGAACCTACGTTCCCTCGAAGACAGCCTCCTCCGTGCCGGCCCCGATCCCTCCGACCCCGAAACCTTCTCCCTCACCACCAAGCTCCTCCGCCTCAACCCGGAGCATTACACGGCATGGAACGTCCGCAGGCGCTGCCTAACCTGTGGATCATTATCAAGACCCTCGCCTGGGCCATCGCCGTCGGCGCCGCCCGCGAGTTCATCAGCAGCATGCACTCAGTCTCCGTCCTCCGCCGACTCGTTGCCCTCTTCCTCGACCACGACCCAGCCCGCCCCCGCGTCCCAAGCGGCCCCAGAGAATGGGAAGAGTGGTACAACAGCTGACCAGATACCCGATGCGCCGTCTCAACCCTCCAAGGGTGCTTCGAGCGAGGACGTTATCAACACGCTCAAGAACGAGCTGACGTTCACGATACCCCTCCTACTCGAGTTCCCCAAGAGCTACTGGATCTGGAAGTACCGTTCGTGGCTGCTCCAAAAAGCAATCGAGCTCCTGCCGAAACCGATAGCTCGTCGCATATGGGAGGAGGAGCTAGGTTTAGTGTCCAAGATGCTGACCAAGGACCGCCGCAACTTCCACGCCTGGGGCTACCGGCGAACGGTGGTTGCCACCTTGGAAAGCGAGGTCTTGGACGGGAAGAGCATGGTCGAGTCCGAATTCGCATACACCACCAAGATGATCAACGGCGACCTTTCCAACTTCTCAGCATGGCACAACCGCACAAACTTGATACCCCGCCTATTGGATGAGCGCAGCGCCGATGATAAGGCTAGGCAGAAGTTCCTCGAAGACGGTGCGACGCCTGGAACGTGACGAAACGTGTTTCTATGCTAACCTGGGCAGAACTAAATCTCGTACGCGAAGCGCTAAATGTCGGTCCTGAAGACCAATCCTTGTGGTACTACCATCATTTCCTCATCTTGAACTTGACGGAGTCAGATCGTCGCCCCAAGATCGCCCGGAATCTTTCGCAGGAAGAAAGGGCGACGTACGTGAAGCGCGAGATTGAAGACATCAAGGAGCTGGCGGAGGACTATGACGACGTTGTAGGCATCTACAAGGCACTGTTGGACTACACAAGGACGTTACCACAGATTGAGGGACGACCGTTAAGTGATGACGAGACTGATGACCTCAAGAACTGGATGGCAAAGGTGAGGAAACTAGACTCCATGCGCTCAGGGCGGTGGAGCGATCTTGAGAAAGAGTGCGGCTTGGTGTAAATCGACAAACAAGCCACCACTGATCAAGTACCATTATGAATTACAACGAACTAGATGTATAAGTACACATGTCATATGTCGATAAATACCATCGTACATCATCCCATGATTTCATTTTCCCTCAAGCAGTGCACTTGCCCTTGATCAGGCTTGCATTCTCTCCGACCAGTCCATCGAAATACGCCAGCAGCGTCTCGACAGGAACCATGTCCATCAAACCCAGTGACGGGTTCGATGACTTGAGAACCTGCCCGCTCCAGAGGACCCTAACGTACCACCCGCTCTCTCCGGCTTTCGCGTCTGACCCAGCCGCTCTCTGCACAACAGACGCGCCGTCGGCAGAGCTCTTCGCCTTCTTCTTGTACAGCTCAAACACGACTTCGGAGCCCATGCCCGGCCAGACCATCTTGTCGAGCTGCAGGATCGACAACAGCCTCGAGACGGAGCCGTCGTGCGCGACGTTGTGGAAGTAGATGGTCTCGCTCTGCCCGCTCACGGCGGCCCTTAGATGCGTCGCCAGCTCGGCCACCCACACGCCCCAGTTCGCGACGCTGGCGGCGAGGGCGTCGGGGCCCGCGTCGCGGTACATCTGCGAATACTCCCAATGGCCGAGGCGGTACACCGCGTCCGCGATCTCCTGCGTGACGCACGTCGTGCTGTTCGCGCCGCCGACGAGCTTGCAGGGCAGCGGCTTGTCGTGGCACTGCCGGGCGGAGAGGTTGTCGTAGTAGTGGTCGAGGCTGGCGTGGAAGCCGGCGTCGTCGGCCGGGACGCCCGAGATGTCGTCGAGCGTGGCGTAGAGGGGCGCCGCAGCGTCGAGGTGCTGCTGCCAGGGGGCGTTGGCGGACGACTTGATGCGCGAGAAGAGGGCGGCGCCGGCCGGGCAGGAGTACTGCGGCTCGAGGGAGTCTACGCCGGCGGCCTGGATAGAGAGGCCCGTGGAGGCGGCGGTGCCCCACATGCCGTTGACGACCATGCCGGCGACCTGGCTGGTGATCTGGTTGTTGGTGACGCGGTACTTGACCTTGGCGAGCCAGTCGGCGGAGCCGGCGGCGTCCTTTGGCGGGAGGAAGCCGAGCAGGTCGTGGTAGACGCCGAAGAGGTCGGCGCCGTGGACCCAGGAGTCGTCGAGCCCTTGGGCGGTAATTTGCGGGAACTGGCAGGTCCCGATCCAGCCGGCGGGGACGAAGGGGTTGACGGGGGAGATGTAGACCTTCCAGTAGGTCTTTGCGGGTTTGTTGGCGGAGGCGAAGGGCTCGCCGTAGTAGAAGAGGCCTTGCTCGTCGCAGTTCCACTGGTAGGATTCCACGGGGAAGGCGTTGGAGGCGTAGGGGGTGCGTTTGTGGTGGCGATGGATCTGTGGGAGGTGTGAGCGCTCGTTGCTTCTATGAGAACGTTTTGTAGTGTGAGAGAGAAAAAGAGAGAGAAACGTACCAGTTCAACGTATTTGAGCTCGTACTCATCGCTCGCCTTGACGTACTCTGTCTTGCGCACATGGGGCATGTTGCACCAGTTGTACTGCCCGTACTTGTCGTCCGGCGTGGCGGAGGTGTCGTAGATGAAGCCCCAGACGCCCTTGCCGCTGATCACGGAGGTGATGTTGTTGACCTCGGAGCTTGCGGGGGCGTGCCAAGTGAGGTCGACGCCGCCGGCGCCCGCGGAGCTGTTACCGCTGGCGATAGTGCCGGACCCGCTGACGGCGCCGGAGCCGGTGCCGAAGACGGCGAGCGCGGCCAGGAGGGAGGAACCTGCCTTGGGCGCCATGACTTGGGAGAGGGTGTACTCGGCGAAGATGATGAAGCTGGCGACGAGGACGAGGGACTTGATCCAGGCGGCGGGGGAGGCTAGTGGCCTGCGTGGGAAGCAAGGTGAGGAAGCCATGCCATTATTTATACGTATATATGGGGTTTTTTTTTTTCGTCAAGGTCATTTACGATAAAAACGATTTTGGGATTGGAGAACCTTGAGTGGGCTTGAGTGTATCCCACGTGGGCTCCTCCCGGGAGGGTGGTGGTGAACCGATAGATAATGCGGCGCTATCGTGCAGGAACCAGGGATTCACTGGCGTGTTTATCCTGCGGGGGCGGTATTGTCTTGCAGGATTGTAATTCCCGCTGGTGGATGTGGACGTACTGTCGACTGTTGGAACCTCGCCTGGAGGTTTGGTGCAGTCCTGACGGTGATGCATACGATCAACCTCCGATGAGCGGGAGGCGAGAAAGATGTTGAAGCTTGTGTGGGGAGGTGCGTGCAGCACGTGCGGCAGGGGACGCGCCGAGTGGTCGCGGAGCTCAGGGGTCGGACAGGGGCGTGTCCACTGCAACCGTTTATTTCGGCGCCCAGACTGAACCTAATCTCGAATTGGGATGGGATTTCGCAAAGGTCAAGATGGGACATTCGCTTGGTGGTCAGATTTGTTCAATGCAGATTTGGAGATATCTCTCGGCTTTCAATTTTTTGAGACGCCGAGTTGGTTAAGCGCCGTGCCGGGCTCCACTCCGACAATGCCGGTCACACAGACCCACATTCATCCGCATACTCCGGGTATTCTTCCTCATCCGTCTCCGGCTCGTCATCCGGCTTGAGAGCCGCCGGAACCACCCGCCGCAGGTATTCTACCTTATCCTTCGGTAAGTCCACCACCACGAAGCCTCCCCTCCCACCCGATCCCATCAGCATCTTGACAACATCGTCCCACGTCTCATGGGCGTCGATGAGAGGAAGCTCCGTGTGCCCGAGCAGTCCACCACCCAGGTCCCAGCGGATCTTGACCTTGAAGTAAGCCTGTATGACGGCGTGCACAGGGCGCAGGTGCTCCACGACGAACGGGACGGTCGTGTCGGGGTTGCACATGAGCATGATGGCCGCCTCGCTGAGCAGGTACAGGAAGTGGTACATGCCGTAGCCGCCGGCGAGATCTGTGAGGCGCACCGGGATGGTGTTGTTGCTTTCTTTGAGGAAGGAGAAGTGAACGAGGACGTTGCGGTGCGGTGCGGCTGCGCGGCTTTCGGGGTCGGCGGTGCCGTTTGCTGGGGTTGCGCCGCGGAAGATGTTTTCGCTGTCGATGCTCTGGGATTCGTCCAAGGAACAGCCGGGGCATGACGAGGAGCAAGACGATGAGCATGATGAGGAGTCGTCTAGATGTTCTCGCCGAGAGGAAGATTTCTTGAAGACTTTACGCCAGCTCATTTTGATCGTGAGCTTTGATGTAAGATTAGTTGTTGATGGTTGATCGCTGTCAGTTGAAAGTGAGAATGGGAGTCTTGAAGTGATTCTTATAGCTGTAAGCCATGATGTCGAGCGAGAGTGATTCATCAAAAGTTCGTCACATTTGCTCCTCTTGATCTAGTCACCAAGACTACCCAGATGCACGATAAAGGGTTTCCTCGGCTGAGCTGTCTTTGAACAAGGCCAACACTGTCGGTTTCTGAAAGAGCGGAGAACCTGAAATGTTATTTGAAGGAGGTTGTCTTTTAGTCTGTCATAAATCGATCCTACTAGTCAAAGTGCCGTCTCAAATACCATCCTATCAGCTGCTCTTCTTCATCAAAGTCTGATGTCTCAGCAGCTGAGACTGTCATAATCTTTGAAGGCTGCAAACCCTTTGTGGCTTGAAGTTGTGGTCTCAATCCTGAAAAAGGTCACGTAGGGAGGTTGGAGAAGCAAGATTCTTTTGTACACTCTGCTATCTTCCTTAATATGTACAAGAAGTGTAAGTGTTTCAAGGCCCAACACTTGCGCCCGACCGCTCACTATCATTTCGACGTCTCATATCTCAATGCTTCATGAAGGTCGTCATCGCATTACTGCGTCAATTGAGCGCAAATCCTCCTGACTCGCTTGCCCTTGAAAAACAGCAGGACGCCCAGCAAACAAAACGCCGCACTGACGGCGGCGTAGATCCCAAACGTCCGGACCGGGCCGAGGTTCGTAATGTACTCCGTGGTATGCTTACTGAGCCCGAAACCGACGAGCCCGCGGGTGACGGGCAGCGCCACCAAGATCGCGCCGGCGAAGCTCGGGTGGCTGTCGATCAGGTACGCCGTCCCCACGGTGTTGACGCCCATCAGCACGATGAGGTAGCCGTCGACGACGGACACGATAGCCATCCAGTGGTAGCTCTCCGGGTTCTTCAGGACGTAGCCGTACAGCACCGTCAGGATCAGGGCCGTCACCATGGGCAGAATCCAGGCGAGGAGTCGCTGTTCCGGCTCGTGGATGCCGTGGTTCCGTCGGGCGGACACGCGGATGACGTAGTCGCTCATCCAGCCGATCACTGGGACGCACAGCAGGGCGATGAAGATTTGGCCCAGCTGGATGAGGGAGACGGAGGTGTTGGCCCAGTTGTAGGGCGGCTTGACGAGCACCTCGGCGTAGGTCATCTGGATGGAAACGTCGATGCCCTGGAAGAGACCATTGTTGATGGCGACCCAGAGGACGTGAGGGAACAGGAACACCTGCCCGATCTGCTTGAGGCACAGCCAGCAACGAGACCAGGTCGGCTTGTGGACGAAGATTGTCAGGTTCGAAGCAAAGGTGCGCTTCTCGAACCGTTCGAGATCCAGGCTCGGCCTGTCGTCTGTCGTAGTGTACTTTGGCCCCGGCGACCGGCTTCGGTCAAGGAGCCCGGGGGTGCTGCGGCTGCTGCTCTGCGCGGGTAGCAGGTTGCTCGTATCGGTCGGCTGGGTCCCCATGAAAGACTCAATGGGCCGGTCGTACGCCGTCTCGGGGACGAAGAAGAAGGTCAGGACCATGGCGACGCCCGAGAGGCCGGCGAAGAGCCAGTACCACGACCGCCAGCCCAGGGCATCGGCCATGTACGACGACGCGATCACCAGGCTGGAGTTGAGGAGCACCTCCGCGGATGCATAGACCTGGAAGACGCGCGCGCGCTGGTGGAGAAAGTAGATATCCTGAGGCGTTTGAAGTTAGCCGACGACCCAATATAGCTCTGGACACGGACGCTTTATGCCGTGTGTGTGCCATACCTGTAGGATGAGCAGAGCCAAGGCCTGGCACTGGGCTGCCGCGAAAGCTGCGACCATGCGCCCGCCGAGATGCCAGTAGTAGTTGCGGTTCGTCGCACACAGCACGGCGGCGAGGAAGAGCAGTACGTTGGACGCGAGAATCACCGGCCGTCTGCCCACCGCCACGGCGATGGGCATGGAGACGAGGTTGCCGAGCCCCAGGAAGAGGTTAGGGAACGTGAAGAGATTCGAAATTTGGTCTGGGGTGATGCCCTCGCGGTCGTAATCCGGCATGATGTACACAATCAACGCGGAGAGGGCGGTGATTAAGCAAACGCCGGATATTGCGTCTGTGAGGACCACACTGTGAGTCTAGGCCTCCGGAGATCGAATTTCAGTTTGATCTTTTGGCGCTGGGTTAACTTACACAGCACGATGATCGCCACTATGAGTTTCTTGTGCCATCCTGGGAGATTGAGGGGATCTGCGCATCGTCAGTCAAAAATGTCCGTTACTCCTACGAGAGTTTGCCTAGCTTGTCTCTGGGAGATTGCTCAATGATGGAAGACGTACCTCTCGGATCCGCGCTCGGAGTTGGAATGAGAATCACACCATCTCCCACAGTCAGCGTCGCCGTCCCGTCAAAATATCTTGGCCGCATCTTCTCCTTCTCCTCGGTCGGTTCAATTGCAATGTCTTCGCCAGAAGGGCCCTTTGCGCACTTTTCAATGTCAATGTCACGGTGATGTTTCTGAGCCTCATCGACAACGACCTCAGGAAGGGACCCTGAGGGGTCCGGAACTTTTTCGGATTCCATCTTTTCCAATGAGAGGTCACCCCCAGCCGAGCCTCGGCGCGGGTCCGAGATCTTCAGGACCCCTATAGTTGAGGGGATAACTGATGGCTGAGGGGAAGTGGGCTGGCTTGGCCCAGACCGCGTGCTTTAGGAAATACTCCGAGATTGTCACGACGTCGTGCACAGGCGGCGTCTCGACGGGTGTTTGGCGGTGAACCAGCTGCAACGCATGAGCCAGCATCACTACGACGTCTGTATGCCATGGCGGGGTTTTCGTGTCATATTTATTCTCTCATTACTCGAGCCATATTATGAACTGCCGTTGTCTCTTTGGCAGAGGAGGGGTTACTCATCGGAACTCTACTCTGGTTCGAGGGGAGTCTATAATGCCAAGCCAACATCGTGATACAGGCGAACCGCCGAGTCGGCACCTACAACAAAGTCTGTATTCTCGAGACAATGCGTTACGGACGGTAAAGGCGAATTGCCATACCGTCCCTTGGTCTAGTACGAGGCAAAGTGCGGCGGTGCGCGGACAGGCGGGTAGGACGGCAGAATGCCATTGTCCTACCAGATGGCGGTTCCATGAAAGCCAGGACATGGCTGTCAATGTGTTGTAGCTGTCGGTGTTTGCCTGTATTCGTACGCGATCACATCAGCAGCCTACTGAAAGTCAAAAAAGTGGTCGCTCACCGACAACGCTGAATAGCGTCGCATCGACCACTTTTCAAGCTCGTAAAATAAAGTTTGAAGCGCAACGCTTGCGGGGCGGTCCTGATACTTTTCCTCCACGCCGGGGTCTCCCATGAAGCCGTGCAAGCCGAACGGGCGACGGCCTCGTTCCGAAGCTATGCTCTACCGGCTTCACCCTTTCACCCCTTTCTATCGTCTTCCCTCCGTTGACTCGCCATCACGAGAACGACTAACAGCCTGCCAAACAGATCAGAGACGGCCTCTGCGCCCTGCGAGCAAGGAAATAAAGAAGGAAAAACCTCGGAAACGACGAGCGAGCTTCCGTCCCGTCGGCATCAAGCTTCGCTCTTTGGTTTTGGCCGAACTCCAGTTTACATACCTTTGCTGCCCCCCTCCATCGCCGATTGTCAAAGAGAAGGGAAGAGAAAAGACAAATCAAAGATCAGCAAGCTTCTTGCGATCCGGACGGACAAGACGTCAAAACTTGGCCGAACCAGGGTTTTGGCAATGCTCACCAACAACAAGGCGGCAGATGTGGATGATGGCATCCGGCTGTTGGACGAGAAGGACTTTAACACCGCCATCATCGAAACCTCAGAATGGCTTCCATCGGATGACAGGCGTTCCGACGAAGCTACCCGCTTTCTGGACCCTGAGAAGGCGGACGTTGATGCCGCCGCCGATCACCACCCCGCGCCAGAAGCTTCGCCGTCCGAATTAGCCGGCCGCGAACCGTTCGATCCCATCTTGTGGTCCGCTAAGAAGCGGTGGACTCACATCTTAGTGGTCGCCTTCATTACATGCGTCACGTAAGTCCACACCTCCACCAGACATGGCCGGCATGCAAGCGGTGGGCGGCAGAGCGCCCTCTAGACTTCGCGCCATCCTGCACCGTTGGTGTCAAAAACCCGAACCCCCGCGCTAACCGCGTGTCTTGCTTTTTTTCTCTCCGGGTACAGTCCCTTAGCCTCCGCCGTATACACGCCGGCGTTAGACCAAGTGATCCGCGATTTCGGCATCGAGGACGACCCCTCGCTGGCGCACCTGACGGTGTCGGCGTACGTGCTGGGGTTCTCGGCCGGGCCGCTGCTGATTGCGCCGCTGAGCGAGGTGTTTGGCAAGAGGCCGGTGTACCAGGTCAGCAATGTGCTTCTTCTCCTCTGTAATCTGGGCTGCATGGTCGCGCCGTCGGCGGAGTGGCTCGTCTTCTTCCGGTTTCTGGCGGGGTGCGCCGGGGCGAGCCCGATCACGCAGGGCTCCGGGACGGCGACGGACGTGATGCTGAAGCATGAGCGGGCGCGGGCCTTGTCGGTGATGGCGTTCGGAAGCGTCTGCAGTCCTGCGGTCGGGTCTGCGCTCGGAGGCGGGATCGCGCAGGTTTGGGGTTGGAGAGGATGCTTTGGTTTCTTGATTTTTATGGTGAGTTGTTCTTGTCGTACGTGATGAGGCGGACTGATGGGCGTCATCTCATGTTTCCCAACTTGATGGAGCCATGCTGACTGGATGAAATAGTGTTTGATGAGTACCGTCCTCACGCAGGTGTTCATGCGCGAGACGTACTTGCCGGTGCTTCGGCGAAAGTACGCCGCAATGGGCATTGTTGGTAACGTTGACGGTGAGGTGGACGAGAGCAAGACCGTTGCACCCAAGCCGTTGCGGTCGCTGCTCTACAAGGCGGCGATACGGCCGTTGACCTTAGCCTTTGAGCCTAGTATCTTGCCGGCCATCATGGTTACATCGTTCTTCTACGGCCTCCAGGTTTGGCTGTACATCGATGTGCCGATGACTTACAAGACGGTATATGACTTCAACACCGCCGAGGCCGGTCTGGCATTTGCCGGCATGGGCGTCGGCATGTTCACCGGACTCCTCATCTTCGGCTTTCTGAGCGATGTCGTGGTTTCCAGACTCGCGCGGGGTGGTGACAGGCTTCCAGAGCACCGTCTCCCGCTGCTGAGTGCCGCTGCTCTCCTGGTCGTGGGTGGCATGATCATATTTAACATGACTGCTCGGCCGGGCGTGTCCTACTTGGTGCCCCTGTCGGGCGACTACATCATTGGTAGCGGGCTGTTTGCCATCACTGTAAGTTGCGCTCCCTGATGTGCCTCTTTTCAGGGCATGACGGCTGACTTCTGACCGCAGATGACATCGGCCGTGTACATCATTGACCTTTCACCCCAGCACGCGGTGGCGACCAGCGCCTCGCTTGCTCTTCTGAGATACCCCTCCGGAGCATTGTTTCCGCTGGCGGAGCAAGCTTTGGAGAATTTGACCAGCAACAGTACCGCAAAGTGGCTCATCACAGCCGCTGCGGTTTCGACAGTGCCACTTGTGGTTTGGCTGCAGTACAACTGCGAGAGATTCCGGGCTAGACTTCGGGAGTCCCTCTGAGGGATGACATATGTTCTTTGTGTTTGTCTTTTCGGCATTGCGTTTGACTGATACCCACTCGAGTTTCCAGACTTGGAAGAGCACTGCATTAGAAGGATTCGAGCATAAGAAAGATATCCAAAGCATGGGTTTGCGTATAGACAAGACATGACTACTCGCGTTTGGAGAGAGGAAAAAAGCTTTGCGAAGAAACAGAAGCATGTTTGAATAGGGTGTAGGAATGAGTTGGACAGTACAGGCAGTAATAGCAAGATTCGTCGTTCTCCGAGGATTATATAGAGAGGGCTCGGAATACGACTTGATTTCCACGGGAAAGCATGATAAGAACAACTTCGTTCAAGGAGCTCCCCACGATCACGGGCGACTTGGAGTGTCTAGCATTGAATATGCGCTTCAAGGATGAAACTTTATATCGGTGGTGCATCCACCACTACATCTCTTTGGTAAATAAGGTCACGTCACTGTCTTAGATAATACCCTGATAGATGAATAGATTGCTGGGTCGAGATGGATTTCTGCTCCATCCGAGCGACCTGCAACCAATGGCAACGACACTAATCGCAAGGACGTGGCACCCGCTGAGCTGGATTGCGCTAGGCCCAAATGAAACCAATTACATCGTCACGCGGCTCTTTCAACAAGCTGGGAGACAGGACGACCAACGCTTTCCCCACGTGTTGCAGCCACCACGAAAACGCGGGATGCTATTCCAGTAGCTTAAACACCATCCAGCACGCCTAGGTACCCTGATCCGCGCGCATCGCGATACCCCATCCCGATAAGAAGTCGCACGCGACCGCATTCTGCCACCATACCGCCCCAGGCACCCCAAAGCAATCCCTCCTCTACCCATCAACCAGGCTCTGCGCCGCCAGGACTTCTCATTGACCTCGATAACCCATCATCAGGCCTTCGGGAACGGGGAGGGAGTTCCGCCAACAGCCATAGTACCGCCGTTGCGGACACCGAGAGCTTCGAGCTCGACGACTACAAACCCATTGCCGCGCGCAAGACCGCCGACGATCAAGCCGCCCGGCGCGAGCAGAAGAGACTTTGGAAGAAGCAGTGGCTCGAGCAGCAGGACGACATGAAGTTCTCCCATAGCATCCAGTTTAATGCTGTTCCGGACTGGAGCAGTCATTACATTGCCTACAGCAACCTCAAGAAGCTGTGAGATCCCAATGCCTTTCCCAACCGTACCCCGAGGTCTCAGATGACTAATGACTCGCTGTAGGATCTACCAGCTCGAGAAGACCGTCCACCAGACGAGCGCCGGCGACGCCGAATCGAGACCCCTCATCCGAAATGAAGAACCGGAAGATGTCTTCAGCCGCGCCCTAGGCGTAGAGCTAGAGAAGATCTGCTCCTTTTACGTAGCCAAGGAGGGCGAGCTTCTGGACGAGGTCAACCAGCTGCTTGGCGACGTCGGCAACTTCTCTTCGGAAGATGAGGAGGAGAACGGCGGGCCTAGACGGTCGTTCGGCAGCGGACACCGACCGGGCATGTCGGGAACCAACGGCAGAAGATCCGAGTCGATCGATGGCAACCTGGACGACAGCGATGACGACGAGGACGACGACGAGACCACCGGTCTGACAAAGAGCCGGTCCAGCCTTGGTGGAGGCAGACGCAAGACAGCTCCCAACCTCGGTCACTCCACGACTGAGCTGACGGCGTCGACCGAGCTGACGCTGGGAAGATCGTTACGACGTTACAGCACCACGCAGGACGAAATTCCGGACCAGTCCTTCCTCTACTCGTCGAGCATCATGCTCAAGAAGCGTATCATCAGCCTCTATGTCCAGCTCTGTGAGCTCAAGTCGTACGTGCAGCTCAACAGAACGGGTTTCCGCAAGGTGTTGAAGAAATTCGACAAGATCGTGGACAGGGAGCTGCGCCCCAAGTACATGAGCACCCACGTCGACTCGGCCTACCCCTTCAAGGTGGAAAGCATCAAGACGATCGAGGAGAACATCACCAAGATGGAAAAGGCATATGCTGAGGTTGTCACCAATGGCGACGAGAACCTCGCCAAGAGAGACCTGCGGTCTCACCTTCGCGAACATGTCGTTTGGGAGCGAAACACTGTCTGGAGAGACATGATCGGTATGGAGCGCCGTGCTGAAGCTGCCAGCTTGGGCAGAACACTGCTGGGTAGAGACGGTTTGTCCGGCGCTCGACGACTCCAAGGAGACGACGAGCTCGCCCCCGTCACAAAGGAGGTGGTTACTCCCGTGGGACGCTTCGTCGTCCCGACCTGGGTGGCCAGCACGCCTCTGCTCACTCTTCTGATTGCGTTTGTCATCTTCTTCCTGCTCCTCTTCATTCCCATTATGGAGAAGCCTGAGCAACAAAACTGCTTGGCACTGATCGTGTTCGTCAGTATCTTGTGGGCTACAGAGGTGAGTTCGATGGTCACAGAGTGGAGCAAATCAGAGGTAACACACTTCACAGGCTATTCCATTATTCGTGACTTCGCTTATGATTCCCTTCCTCTGCGTCGTTTTAACTGTCGTTCGCTCAGAGGACAAGCCGCACAGGAGGCTTGACTCCAAGGCTGCCACCTCGTACATCTTCTCGGCCATGTGGACCCCCGTCATCATGCTTCTGCTGGGTGGTTTCACCTTGGCGGCGGCGTTGTCCAAATGCAAGATTGACAAGCGACTTGCAACGTTTGTTCTGAGCAAGGCGGGAACTACTCCCCGGACAGTTCTCATTGCCAACATGTTGGTCGCTGCCTTCGCCAGTATGCTTATCAGCAATGTTGCTGCCCCTGTCCTTTGCTTCTCCATCATCGAGGTCAGTCCAAACCGCTTGGTGCAGACGTGAATCTTACTGACACTGTTTCAGCCAATGCTGCGCACATTGCCCTCTGAGTCCAACATGTCCAAGGCCGTCATCATGGGTATTGCGCTTGCCTCCAATATTGGTGGCATGCTGTCGCCCATTGCGTCGCCGCAGAACGTGGTTGCTGTTGGAATCATGAAGCCGGCGCCTACCTGGATCCAGTGGTTCTTCATCGTCATTCCCGTCGGCGTTGTCTCGCTGCTCGTGATCTGGGTTCTGCTCCTCATCACGTTCCAGCCAAGCAAGGGAACCACAATTGCCCCCATTCGTCCCGTGAAGGAGAAGTTCACTGGCATTCAGTACTTTGTCTCCATCGTCACGATTGTCACAATCGGCCTGTGGTGCGCTAGTCATCAATTGGAAGGCGTCTTCGGTGACATGGGTGTCATTGCTATCATCCCCATCGTTCTGTTCTTTGGTATTGGCATTCTGACCAAGGAAGACTTCAACAACTTCCCGTGGACCATCATTATCCTGGCTGCCGGAGGCTTAGCTCTGGGCAAGGCGGTCAAGTCATCTGGCCTGTTGCACACCATCGCCGGCGTGGTCACCAAGGAGGTCGAGGGCATGAGCCTCTACGGAGTTCTCGTTGTGTTCTCGTCCCTCATTCTCATCATTGCCACCTTCATCAGTCACACGGTCGCGGCTCTTATCATCTTGCCCCTGGTGTTCGATGTCGGCAGCAACATGGACGAGCCTCACCCCAACCTGCTTGTCATGGGTGGAGTCCTAATGTGCAGTGCCGCAATGGGACTGCCTACCAGTGGATTCCCGAATATGAGTAAGTTCCTCGCAGCACTCCCCCTGATTATGCGCTAACTCTCATTAGCTGCCATCATGAAGGAAGACCCGACCGGTCAGAGATATCTGCAAGTGAAGCACTTCATCAGCAGAGGCGTTCCCAGCAGTATCCTCACACTGGCTGTTGTTGTGACCCTTGGGTACGGGTTGATGAGGGTCGCTGGACTAGACTAAGGGCTATCCCGCACACACTTCTCTCACATACACATGCTCGTTCATACACGTGTCACGGTGCATCTGGCATCGTTTTTGTTTTGCGTACACGGAAAAAGGGATCATGAACTCGGAGATATCGGTTCTCGGATAAGTTCAGCACATAGATACTGGCATAGATAGCACTGGGCTTGATTTGGTTATTTCCTTGCGACTGCCACGTATGCAGCGCATAGTTTCGAGGGAAAGTTAGAATGGCGTGCCGAGATATTTCCTACGAAGCAGCGTGCAATTTCAAGTTATTCATCTATCCAAGCATTTCTCCAATAGCTGCAGCTTCATTCAAGCTGCAGTCGAAAGTAAAGTGCCTTAATGCATGTGACGGATGTACAGCAAATCCCGATGTACCACCGGCCAATCAGCAGCTGTTCCCAACAGATGTTGAAGGAGGTGGAGCCTCGCTGCTTCAAGTGGAAGGGTAGTAGCGGGTAGCGGCGCTAGTCCCAAACGGGCGGCGAAAGAGGTCATCGGCTCCCTTGTGGGGACTTCGTCCTGACGTACGGCCGACGACTACGGCGTACCTTACCTACTTTACCAGCAACAAGCATCCAGCCATACCCGAACCGAAGCTCCAACATCTCTCCCGCGCGCGCCATCATGAACGCTTCTCCGCTGCAGTGACGAACCGGCGCAAACGAGACGAACCTCCCTACTGATGACGGTATACTGAATATTTCACACACTCGCCTTGCGGCCCGGCAGTCGCCATGCTCTCAGCATTTACAGCGCGGCCGATCATAGAACTAAAGCAGCGGGATAAGTCCAAGATTGAGACAATCCTCGCGCATGGTGCGTCGTTGCCCCAAATGTAGCCCGCCTCCTGCGTGATGACGCCCCCCTCTCACATACAATTTCACAGGCGACCGCGTCTTCGTCGGCCTCAACAGCGGTGCACTCCGCATTTACCGCCTAAACGAGCTGCCCCCTCCGTCACCGACCCAAGCCAATGGCTCCCAGCCCTCCGCGACGAGCCCGCCGCCGGCAGCCAACAACAATAACCTCAACACCGCCCAACCGCCGCAGAAACCGACGGACCTGCTGCGTGAGATAGATAAATTCTCGACCAGGGCGATCGAACAGCTTGCTATTCTCAAAGAAGCTACTACCATCGTATCGCTGTCCAATTACTACGTCTCGTTGCACGACCTGCAGACCTACGAGCCGATCGAGCAGCTCCAACGAACGAAGAATGCCACCTGCTTTGCTGTAACCTCCAACATCGTGAAAGATGCCGCCACTGGAATACCGGAAATCATCAGCCGCATGGCTGTTGCCGTCCGTCGGCGGCTGTTGTTATGGAGCTGGCAGGAGAGCGAGCTTAGCCCCGACGTCGGCGAGATCACACTGCCGGAATCAATACGGACTGTAACGTGGGCCAGCGCGACAAAGATCGTCTGCGGCATGAACGCCGGCTATGTCATGGTCGATGTTATAAGTCAAGAGGTTGAGGATATCATCAGCCCGGGCTCTGCAACGTCGGGTCAACAAGCCAGTCGCTTCGGAGCGGTCAGCAGCGCGGGTATGGGGTACATGGGTCTGGGAGGATACATGCCGAAACCCCTTGCGGCGAAGCTGTCCGAAGGCGAGCTGTTGTTAGCCAAGGACATCAACTCGATGTTTATCACCGACGAAGGCAAACCGGTTGAGAAACGGCAGATACCATGGCAAGCGGCGCCGGAGCAGATTGGGTACTCTTATCCCTACATTTTAGCTCTGCAGGCACCCTCAAAAGGTTCTCTGGAAGTGAGGAATCCAGAAACATTGTCGCTGTTGCAGACCATCTCTCTTCCTGGTGCGGCACAGCTTCATCTTCCACCACCCAATCTCAGTTTGGCGCATGCAGGCAAGGGATTCCACATTTCCAGCGATCGATGCGTGTGGAGGATGGGTGCTACCGATTACGACTCGCAAATTGATGAGCTGGTCGAAAAGGGCAAATACGATGAGGCTGTCAGTATTCTGAACATGCTCGAAGATGCTCTGTTGCGCAATAAGACGGAGACTCTGCGGGAGGTGAAGATGCTCAAAGCAGAGATGCTCTTCAAACAGAAAAAGTACTACGACGCCATGGATCTGTTCAACGAAGAGGACGTCCACGCCCCGCCTGAGCGCGTACTGAAGCTCTTCCCGCCGTCGATCGCGGGTGAGATGTCGGGATGGGCTCATGGTGCTCAGGAGGAATCGGGCAGTGACGAGAGAGACGGCGAGGAAGAAGTCCATGAAAAAACCAACGGTGACAAGTCAGCCAAGGACGAACCCAGCGAGAGCCCAGCATCCCCCGCGAGGGGTGGCGGTGTTGGCTTTGCAAAGCTTTTCATGGGACGAAAACAGGCACCCGCACCACCGCAGTCGGACACGGCTTCCATCATATCTAAGAGCAATGCGTTGGACGTCGAGGAGACCGACAGCATCAAGGGAAGACTGGCGGAGGACAAACCTCTCGAAGGCGACGATCTTCTGGCCGCTGTCAGAACGCTGGCTGGGTACTTGGTCGGAACGAGAACGCGCCTGCAACGTGTGCTTGATCCCAGTACCGGCAAGCTGAAGCGATCAAACACCAATGGCTCGACTGAAGACGCGATGAAGGGCTTCATGTCACCAGTCCACGGCGAGGAGACGGGAAGCCAACTGGAGGGAGAGCTACTGAGGACTTCAAGAATGGTTGACACGGCTCTGTTCAGAACGTACATGACGACCAGCCCGTCTCTGGCCGGATCTCTCTTTCGACTGCCCAACTTCTGCGACCCAGACGTGGTGAACGAAGCGCTTCTCGCTCATAATAGGTACAACGAGCTGGTGGACTTCTTCAGCGGCAAGAAGCTTCACTCTCAAGCGTTGGAACTTCTCAAGCGCTTTGGAACCGCCGAGAAGCCCGACGAGACCGCCCCTGCTCTGCACGGCCCCCAGCGGACGGTGATGTATCTTCAAAACCTGCCGCCGTCAGAGATTGATCTGATTCTCCAGTACTCTGAATGGGTTTTGAAGGCGGATCCAAAGTTGGCCATGGAGATATTTATTGCTGACTCTGAGAACGCAGAGACCTTGCCCCGTGGCCGGGTAGCCCGCTTCTTGGGCGGCATCAACCCTTCATTGGAGGTCCAGTACTTGGAGCATATCATCAACGAGCTAGATGACACGACCCCAGACTTCCACAATCGTCTAGCGGAGTTGTTCATCAGACAGCTGAAGGAGAAGAAGAGGGATGACGAGTGGGATGCAGAAATGGAACGCTTCGTTGCGTTCCTAAAAACGAGTGGGCAATATAGTCTTAGCAAGGCATTTGGTCTCATCCCGCGAGACGGTACGTTTGACCACTGTTTGCCGGACTTGATGGTTACTGACGTGACGCAGATCCGGCCTTTTACGAAGCTCAAGCTGTCGTGCTGAGTAACATGGGTTCGCACAAGCAAGCTTTGGAAATTTACGTTTTCAAAATGAAGAATTATGCGAAGGCCGAAGAGTAGGCATTGCCTCGTTTAATGTCGTTGCATTAGCTAACCTGCCCAGGTACTGCAACATGGTGCACAAGTCGAAAGAGTCTGCGTCGTCGTCGCCAGACCGATCACGGTCGCCAGATCGATCGCGGAGACCGTCTTCAGCAGGCGATCTCGAGGACTCGACACCATCAATCTACCACACGCTACTCTCTTTGTACCTGACGCCGCCGCCACCTCACAAACCCGCCCATGCACCAGCTCTCGAACTTCTCTCAAGGCACGGTTCACGTCTCCCAGCAGCCTCAACCCTCTCGCTGATCCCCGATGACCTTCCCGTCCGAGACCTTGAATCTTACTTCCGAGGCAGGATCAGATCTGCCAACAGCGTGGTGAACGAGTCGCGCATTGTTGCGCGGTTGCGAGACACGGAACTGGTATCTACGCAAGCCCTTTTGGTGCTCGGCGACGGAATTCCTGGTGGGCAAGGCGGACGCAATAGAAGAGTGGTGATCACGGAGGAACGCCTCTGCGGTGTGTGTCACAAGAGGCTTGGTGGCAGCACCGTCATTTCGGTATTGCCCGATAACAGCGTCGTCCATTACGGCTGCTCGAACAAGACGGCGTCGCACAGGCCGCAGAGCTCGCGGGCGGGAAGTTGGGCTCGTAGGTTTTCGTAAGGGGTGTGCCGTAGGAGTATGAGGAGCCGGGTTGATTAGTGCTGGGAGTTGGTTTCCTTCGTACATATTGGTATTTGCATAGCCAGGGCAAATGGGGAAGCGGCAGCATGATACAGCAATACCCCGTATATAAGGTGGCAAAGAATGTACGATGGCGCTCCGAAACGAGGCGTTGCGTTCGTTTTTCGTAGCTTCAAAGTTTTTGTTCCTTCTCTCTTGCTCTCTTGCTCTCTTGCTCTCTCTCAGTCGTCGTTAGGAGGCGCCTCCTCGCCGTAGTTTTCCTCCTCAAGTGCCTCGTCGACGGCGGTCTTGGAGCCGTTCTTGCCGGCCTCACGCGCCTTGTCCTCCTCCATGCGCGCCGTGAGCTCCTTGTTGATGCTCTCCTGGGCGGTGTTGATGGCCTCGCGCAGGGACTTGAGGTAGGCCGTCTTGTCTTGGACGCCGGAGGTCGGCGGGGCGGGGATGGACTCGGAGTGGGTGAAGGGGTCGTTGGCGGGGGACTTGTAGGTCGCCGTGAACTGGAGGGCCGGAGCGGCGGCGGCACCGTTTACTTCTGATGCCATGGTTCTGTCGTGTCTAGTCGTGGTACGTCAAAGTTTCGCAGTTTGGACGAGCGACGGGAGTGTCAAGGTAGGGGAGCGTGGACGAGGGCAGGGAAGGGGGGTTTGGCGAGAAATGGCGATCGTGATGTGTGTCGTTGGAGGGGGAGGGGTCGGAAAAAGGAAGCATGGGAAAATCAATTATGACGAAAATCTGGCGCTGTGCGGCTTTGCGGGTGCGGCTCCCTCCATTCCAGTGGTGGTGGTCCCCAATGTTCCGCTGAAGATGGGGACTGTCTTTTGTTTTTTCTTGCGCGCAATGACGCTGCGGGGTTACCTTCACCTGTTGCTGGATTTTAGCACCGAAACGGCAAGGTCCAGACACCCACCAGCCAGGCTAGCGAAGGCCAGGGTCGCAACCCGGCGACGGTGCCAGTGATCCAGCAGCACAAGGGGCTGGGGTGAGCAGCACCTAAGAGCGGGGGATGCTGTTAGTCGTCGCGGTGCCTTGGTTTTGGGTTGGTTCAGCCGTCCAGGGCGTCGGTCCTTCACCGCAAACGAAAACGTCGGCCGGCTTCCCCTTGGCAACGGGTCGCTTATCCGTACTCTGAGGTGCATTGGATTGGATCCGGGTTCATATCGATAGGAAGGATAGCCCGCATCTTGCTTGCTGACACCGGAGCAGACTTGCAGCCAAGGCGCACGCGAGACGAGGGTTGGCCTGGCCTGGTGTTGTGCAGACGGGATACACTACCTGGTCGATTAATCGATCCTGTCTATCTCACACGGCCGCCCTTGAGGCCCTTCAAGCCCTTGGACGCAATCAAAATCCACTCGTGGTACTGGATCGCTCATAACCACCACCCTTCCTTCTTTCCTCCCTGACCTCGTATTTTTCGACCCTCTTACATCACCACTTCGCTTCGGTCAGCGCCCTCTCACCCTCCAACTCCTCCCGCATCGCCCACCTCACCTCACCTCACACACCAAGAGGCGAAGAACCAACACGACCACCCGCCACCCTGCTCTCGACAGCAACTCAGCAAACAAACCTTCGAGGCCCGCCCGATCTCGAATCGTCCCAACTCTCCCAAGATGTAACAGACCCCTAACACATCCACGACAATGCAACCAGCACGACCCCCGCCCCGAGCGCCGGGCAGCTTCAGCCCTCTGCCGGGCTCGACAGCTTCCTCCTCCAGCGCACCGCCGCCGCAGCAACGTCCACGACCTCCCGCCCGCGCCGATTCTTCGAGCAGCGAAGAGAACCTCGCTTTACACTTCGTCAAGCCCCGGAGCCACGCACCGAGCGCGCCCACCGCCCCCTCCTCCGCGACGCCGATATATGCCCAATTCACTTCCCAGGCCAACTCGAGCACCGCGAGCCTGCAGAACTTCTCGCGCCCGACCGCCCAGCGATCCGGCACCACACCCGGAGGACCAGCAGGTCCCATAGGAGGAGGAGGGGCAAGCGAAGGCAGAAACCATGACCTGAGCGTCAACACCCACATCGCATCCGCCGCCGCCCGCACCGCGAGCCCCTTGACGAAAGGCCACTCGAGGAAACATAGCCAGACGCCCGGCCTCTTCGACTCGACGCTCCCGTCCACGAGCACCTCGAATCTCTCCCAGGTGGGCATGTCACAGCCCGCCTCCGCCGCATCGTCATCTACACATCAGCACCAGGTACATCACCACCACCAGCAATCGAGTCCGGCCCTCTCAGCCAGCCAGATCGCGGCACAAGCTGCCGTACTGCAGCACCAGAGCAACCAACAGAACCAGCAACAACTACAACACGCTCGACAGCGGTCGCAGACCGTACCGAACCCCAACGGCAGCGACGCCGTCGACAACGTGAGGAGGGGAAGCGGCGCGAGGGGCCCACTCAGCCCGCCTATGCTAAGCCTGACAGAGGCCAGCGCTCCACGAGAGAGTGGTTTTGGGAACCAAGGATACCACAACGGCCTGCTGGGTACTTCGGCCGCGACGACAGCTGCGAACGCCGCCTTTCCACGGTCGGGGCAGACATCACCGGGTCTATCTCAGTCTCAGCAGCAGCAACAGCCTCAACAGCAGCAGCACATCGCCCACCAACAATCACAACACAGCCCAGTTCACTCTGTCCACCCTGTCCATCCCCCGCCGCAACTCATCCCCGATCCGAAACCGGCGAAGCCAGAAAAGTCCAAGGTGAAGCTCTTCTCCCGCCCTGTCAAGATCGGCACCAAGGGCGATCCCAAGGACAAACCGCTCCCGAGCCCGAGCAAGATCGGCAGCGCGCTCGCATCATTACAGCGCGGTAATTTCAGCACCAGCAGTCTGATCGATACCAGCGGCCAGTCCATCTATAATCTCAACAACTCGTCTTCGGCAACCATCCGCGCCGTGCCCGAAACGCCCACCATGGAAAAGCCAGAAGGGCGAGAAAAGGAAAAGAAGCATCACTTTCTGTCGCGGCAGAAGCACAAGCTCAAGGACGAATTCCACCTCCCGCTGTCGTCCGCATCGAGCAACTCGAAACCCACAGACCCCAGTGCCCCGTCGAGTTTATACAGTTTCAACTTACCCCCTAGTCCGGCCCCGACTGCAACGTCGTTTGGCAAGGGACGTCGGGACAAAAAGACTGAAAAGGAGAGCAGCGGCCTCGGCGTCGAATCGAGTTCTCTTCCATCAGAATGGCCTGGGCCAAGCAGTCTGCCAAGCCTGACGCATCAGTCGTCGTATCTCTCCGAACCAATTGATGCAGGCAAGTACGGCCTCAACAGCATGGCGCTCGATGATGCATGGCCGTATCTCAAGGCGAAGATGCTCGTCATCTTTGAAGGCGAAGATTTGCGACAGCCCGTGGAAGACTTCAACAAATTAGTGACACTGCACATACAATACTGCATCCAGCGCAGATCGCCGAATATTATTCTAGAGGACCTGCGCGAACTTCTTGCGACCGGCTTTGCCTCATTGGACCACACCCTCAGGCGCACTCAGGAAGACAAGGTCATTCCGGCGCTGGTGGAGATGTGGCTCATCACCTACACGTCAATTTTGCCATACATGCAGGCCGTCTTCCTTCCTTTGGATCTCGAATTCTCCGGCTGTGGCGTCCTCATGAATCCGGACCAGGCCCGCGACTTTTGGGGCGGCGTCAAGGCGGCTCCGATGTCTACCGATGCACCGCATGTAAGACCGGCCTCGGCCGTCTTTGACGTTCGCCGCATCGTTCTGACCGCGTACCGCGACATTGTCATCCTCCCCCGGTACGAATCACTCAAGACAATATTCTCTCGCCTCTCACTCGAATTCCTCCCGTCGTCATTTGCCTCAATGGCACTAGCTTCTCCCCTCCCGGATCCTGCGCTCTCGTCCAGCCCCGCCGACACTATGAGCATGATGCGCCCTGGGACCGCAATGAGCCTTGACCCGTCTGTGGCAAGCTACAACTCCAACGCGACGACCCTGCTCGGCGATGCAAGTTCCGGGGCTGGCGGGCGCAGTCGTGGTCTCAGCAATGTCAGCTACGCCAGTGCTGGTAGCGATGGGCAACTCCGGCCCTTTACCCGCGAGCAGAACGTCGAGGACTCGAAGCAGGTTACGGAGATGGTGGGCCGCATGCTGCAATGCATGAGCATCCTCGCCAGCCTCGGGGATGTCGCGGGAGACGGCAACGACGAGGGGAACAGGCGGATGGAGGAGCTCTGCCGGCTGCTCAAGCTCAACTGGCTTGGCAGGGGGCGGACGGGTAGGAACCGCCGTGGTATCGTCGGAGGCAGGCGGCGGGATATCCCCGAGTCTGTACGGGAAGGTTTGCGCGTGATTTAGGAGAGGGAATGGACTTGATGGGTTATCGGGGTGGTTCACAGATGGCGCGCGGTCGCAGCGCGCCTTACTTGTCATTCGTTCTGCTTGGCGTTCTTGATGAAAGTTGCAAAAACAAAACACACGGTGTATGGCTACGGCCCCCGTGACGGGATATACCTCGCGAAAAGAAAGAGTGTTTGCCTCTTTTTTTGTTTTATGGAATTTTGCGGGGTGGGCATTGGGAGTGTTTCTTGGGATGCATGGCAGTTGGGGATGGTTGGCATAGATGAAATTTGAGGTTATTCCACAAGGTGAATGATTTGGTTGTTTTTGAGTGTGATGTGTGAGGTAATGTGATGTGATGGGAGGTACGGCGAGATGGTGCGTGGTTAGTGAGTTAGCTACTGGTTTTGAATTGAGATGATAAGGACGTCGTCTGCCATGAGGCATGGACGATTTCATCGTGACCGCGAAATGGAGGTTTTATCATTCGAGCGAATCTTTGCAAAGGGCATGGTGATCCAATCTTTCGGTCTCCCGTAGAGATGCGTTTGTGAAATTAGCCTTATGGATCGCGGACGTCGACCTCGTTGGAGTAGTAGGTCACTATACGCCGAGTCACGACGGTCAAGGAGGCAAGTTGTAGCGGCCCGAAGTTGACGATGCCCATTGAGCCATACAATTAGGTACGTGATGCGAGATTGGGGGGACTGTCATGACAAGTAAGGATATCCTTATTCATGACGATGTTCATGTCACACGAAGAAAAGCTTGAAATTCTCTCAAGGCACGGCACATTCACACGATGTCTATCAAGCACATTGGTCACGGATGCATTCTGGGATGAGTTGTGGAAAAAACATGGGTTATATTTGTTTTATGAAGAGCCATGGCTAGTTGCCCAGGCAAGGCTTTGTGTTTTCCTGTTCTTTGCACATTGTCAGCGAGATTGCTCAAATTCCGAGATTTGCTGAAAAGTGATGGTGAAGGTGAAAGTGTCAGATAGTGATTACTGGCAAGTAACAGGCTCTCCTGCGACGGAGTGCCCGAGTAGACTAGACTTCTTCATGGTCGATTCGGTTGGGAAAAGAAGACAATTGATATAATATCATCATTCAGAGATTGGGGGATGGTGTGTGTGAAGGGGATTTTTTTCTGGTAGCTTACCTGTCAGTGGGAAGCGCAGCGCAGGAACCCCGAGCGCTCTCTGATCTGCTCTGCATTGAGCTTTTGTCAGGCGGTGTGAGCGATCGAGGCCTGCGCTGGCCGTTTGGTATTGGAGAGGAAGTATGGCGTTGGATGATGGGGAAAGGAACGAAGCTTGTGATGCGAGAGAAGAGATTTTATAGATGCGGCTCACGATGGGAATTGTGGGGCGAAGTTCGGTCGAAATTTTTCTGGGGCACGGGCCTTTGGTCTGGAAACGTCTGCTTGGGGAAGGAAAGATTGGGTGTCACGTGGTCGGCTGAACCATTTTCGCTAGACCGA
The DNA here is from genome assembly GCF_011800055.1 of Colletotrichum gloeosporioides. Lineage (NCBI taxonomy): Eukaryota > Fungi > Ascomycota > Sordariomycetes > Glomerellales > Glomerellaceae > Colletotrichum > Colletotrichum gloeosporioides. Next base: position 741,003 of record NW_025544719.1, read on the forward strand.
AGGTCATGTGATTTTGATCGGAGATTAGCGCCGAGGAGCCGATGTCTGGGACTGGGGACTCAATGGATCCCCCGCTTCCTCCAAAATGAGGTAAGCTGATTGGATCCCGCGCGGCCCCCTCCTGGGTTCATGTCACCAGACGATGAGAGGACTCGACGAAGACAGCGAGAGACAGAATGTGCGAATGGTGTGCGTCCGGGTGGTTCGGGGAACACGTGGTTGCCATTGAGGGACGCAAAAGGTAGAAACGGATAGGGCAAGACGACGCGATTCCAGCGGTCTGTTCTGCGAGGGCCATTTGTCATCTAATGAACGGGGAGGATGGGAGGCATTTTTTTTTTCTCCTTGCCTTGCTGCTGCGCTGCTCCCGTCGGTGACCATGACAAGGCAGAACCTCCTGCCTCCTGCTTTGCGACAGATGCTTCAACCCCTTGGGACGCGCGGGTCGCTGAAGAAAGACAAAGCTTGCTTTGCTCTTGATGCATAAGCCGCCTGATCGCCGGCCGTTGTGGATAGAGGCATATTCCCGCGTTTAAATGGAGCTTCCCGCCACCTAATTCCGGCATATCCATGCGTGCTGTGCTCGATAGATGCGTAGCGTACCGCTATAATGGAATAGGAACCCGCTTTTCCCATCCAAAGAGGGCAAAGGGCGGGTTCGGGCTGGGAGGTGCGTCTGGCATTGGCAGTTTGGCATGCTGGCCGCCCGCCCACCTCTCGCGCTTCCTTGCCGTCCCTGCTCTGTTCCTGTTTCCCCAGCCCGGGCAGCCATCCACCATCTGCTGCTGTCTGCTGTCTCCTAGCAGGTGTTGTAGGGAGAGCTCTCTGTGACGCTGCAACCTGTCTGCAACACCACGTTGAGCGCCCCCTCCAATCCAATCACCGCCCCTGGGCCGAGTGTCTGATTCCTTAATTTAAATTTTTCTCTGTCTCTGAGAATTTTTTGAGTGTTTGGCTTCATTTTGTTCTGTCGGGGTTCCGAACGTCAACTTCGTCCCGTGTTACGTTTTAGACACAAGAGGACCACGTTAGCTTTACACGACACCCACCCAAAAGACGAACGGAAGGAATAGGACTTTCGGTTTCGCTGTCTGCCCGCTGAGCAAGAAAGACGTGGACAAGGGGAAAAGAAGCTCGGGCAGCCCACTTTGAGTCTTTGCGTCCCTTCTTCAGCCCACCCGCTACCTAGCCAGACCAGACAGCGACAGACGGACAGCCAGCCGACCCCAGCGCGCTGGCACCGCACACGCTACGGATACGCTGCCACGCTGCTGCCAACCTTACCACGCTAGGTACCCAGCCCAACCCACTCGACCCCCCAAAATCCGCAATTCATCAGGTCCAGCTAGCTAGTACCTTACCTTACCTCTGGACCTCACCCGCCATACTGCACCGCATCTCGCTCGCTCTCCCGTCTTCCTGGTAAGGCGACGCGCGAAAAAAAGGCTTGTTCCTGCTCGCCAGCGCGGCACATTGCAGTGCTCATCTCTCGCTCTCTCTCCCAGTCTCTCGACGTGTGCAATAAAAATTGGGCTTGTTGGATACCTTACAACATAAACCCGCCGCCACCGCCGCTGCGAATGTCATCGTCGACGACGTCTGCGCCTGCGTGCTGAAGGAAAAAGAAAAAGGCTCTGGGCCTCGTCGTCTTTTTCCGTCCACCCACTCTCTCACGAGACCTCTCAACCCTCTCAGTCTGTCCGCTCGCTTCGCCTCACCTCGCTCCCGCTATCTCGCGACCCTTCGACACCACGTCGTCGTATCTCTGACTCTCGCACACTCTCTTTCTACTGTATCTGCTCTACGGGCCCCGGAAACCTTTACCTTTACGATAAACCAGCAACTCCATTTTACCTTCTCCGTCGCCACGCCACGCTTTTTTCCCGACCCCCCGACTCGCTCGTCGCCCGTCAGTCTGTCTCGCTACCTCTCTGTCTCTCTCGCTCCAGCAGCTCGGGCTCTTCCACTCTCGCACACACGCACACCTATTCCCTCTCTCTTTTCCTCCCGCAGGCTTCCCAGTCCCAGGCCCAGCACCCTTCTCCCCCGTCATCGGGCTGCCTTAGTCGCACCCACCCACTCCCCGAACCCTTTCCCATCCAGCTCTTTTGTTTGTCGTCGCATCCCCGACCAACTTCCCTACCCAAATTATCCTGCTTCCCGCCCCCGTCCTCCGTCCTCCGTCCTCCACGTCGATCATCGATGCCTTCTCGGTCCCCTTTCGCCTGTTGACCCGGCCGCCCAAAACTTGCACCATCACGACGGGCAAAAATCGACTTGCTCTCCTATCGCAAACCCCGATAACGCTAGTCGAAATCCGCCAGCCCACGCAACCCGCATCCGCGCGATTGAGAGACCACTCTCCCGCGTCTCGTAAATCCCGAACGCCAGCTGCCCCCATCGCTTCTTCGCGTCGCGCCATCGCAACCCAAACTCCCACGCTCGCATCCCACCACGCCCGCAACGCCCTCGTGTTTGCTTCGCGGCCGCCGATTGCCCATTTCTATTCGAGACGAGAGCCACGTTCGGGTGTTTTCTGCAGGCGCATGAGATAGTGCGGAGGGAAGAGACGTCGATATCCACGCCGTGGATTATCGACACGCTGAAGACATGATGACGAGTATGGGACCATCGTTTGCAGGTCATCCTGCCGGCATGCAACAACATCCAGGCGTCCCAGGCCATCCCATGGGCCCGGGTATGCCTCACAACCCAAATCAGCAAGGCCCGCCGGGCGGTGGAATGCCTCACCAGATGCACATGGCGGTATCAGGGCCTGGTGGTCAGGTCAATCCAAACCAGTTGATGGGCGGCATGCCGCCGGGTGCTGGTGGTCCGAACGCTCACGCTTTGCAGCACCTCAACCCCCAGAACCCAATGTTCCAGCAGAACCAGTTCGCCCAGAATTGTATGTTTGACGGCTCTCCGCGTCCCCTTTCGTCCTATGTCCCTCCCCCCCCGCTGACCTCGACCTACAGTCAACAACCCGGCCGCGATGGCGCATGCCACCCAAATGGCGCAGCAGAGGTTATTTCAGCAGCAGCAGCAGGCTAGGCAGGCGCTCATGGCTCAACAAGCCTTCAACGCGAACATGGGTGTCAATGGCATGCCTATGGGTATGCCCATGAACCCCCAGATGGCGGCCCAGATGGCGGCCATGAGGCAGGGCATGCGGCCGGTATGTATAGCGCGCCCGCGCGGGTGACCAGAATGTTGACAAAAATCTACAGCAGGCGCATACTCCCCAGGCCCAGGCGATGTTGGCACAGCAGATCGCTCTTCAGCAGCAGGCTGTCGCGCAGCAGAACCAGCAGATACAACAAGGCCAGCAACCCGGTCAGCCGGTCCAGATGAACCCTCAACACATGCAGCTGCAGCAGGCGCAGATGGCTGCCTCGATGCAAGCGCAACAGCAAGCTCAGCAACAGCAACAGCAGCAGGCTCAGCAGCAACAGCAACAGCAGCAGCAGCAGCAACAACAACAACAGCAGCAGCAGCAGGCTCAGCAGCAGCAACAGCAGCAGCAACAACAACAGGGTCAGCAACCTCCAGGCCAACCTCAGCAGCCGCAACCTCAGCCCCAGCAAACCCCTCAACAGACACCGCAGCAGCAGCCCGCGCAGCCCGTCAACCCGCAATCTGCTGGTCAACCCACTCCGTCACAAACACCAGGTCCACAACCGAATCAACAGCCGCAGCCTCCCCAGACTCAGGCTCAACCGCAAGGCCCCCCTCAGATGCAACCTCAGCCTGGACAGCCCCAAGTGAACCCACAGCAGGCCGCTGCTGCTCAGGCGGCCATGGCCAACAGCATGGCTCTGGCACAGCAGCAGGCCCAGCAGCAAAGGAGGGAAGGAATGAAGGGACACTGCTTGCTGAAGCTCATGCAGTTCAGCGAACACCTGAGCGGTTTTACTGTACGTCGCATTCGGAAGTGGCGCAGGCATCGTGCTGACTGACTTTTAGGGATCTAAGGGCAAGGACGACCTCACGTACTGGAACATGTTCGTGAGCCAATTCTTCTCTACCAAGGGTGTCTTCCGTCACTCTGTCCACATCACGGACATCGAAGATCAAGCCGACAAGCAATACGAAATCACATACCCCGCGCTTCCACGATACTTCCACACGCACTTCGACAGTGGGGTCAAGAACATGCAATTGATCATGGAGAAGGGCACCACGGATCGACCGCTGCCTGGGGATGGCCACTGGATTGAGAACACAAAGTCGAGTCTAGTCTACTGGTTCGATAACGGCTCTCACGTAAGTCTGGTTCCGTCTCTCTGCGTTGCCACTACTAACTCGGATAGCTTGTCGCAAACGGTACCGTCCGAGCTCATTTCGACGCGGAGCAGAAGATTGAACTCTTTGAGTTCTTGACAAGTAGCCACGAAGAGTACATCTCACGCAAGGCCGTCATTGAGGCTGCAAAGCCCGTACATAACTGGGTCAAGGAGTGGCACAAGGTGAACTCCCAAGACAGCAAAGCCTCCCCGGAGATGAGCAAGAAGGGCAAGGCCAGGATGATGAAGTCCCCGCAACACCCCCCTCCCGACGCTCTAGTGGACCTGCCAGAGTCGGCTGTGAAGAGGGGCATGGGCGTCACGGAAGCTGTCTTTCAGTTCCTCGAGGTAAGCGTCGCTCACCCGTGCATGCATACGGATCATCGACACTAATGATGACGTGCAGATTGCTGAAGTGATCGGCCAAATGAACCCTCTGTTCTCCTACTGCCATGCTCACAGCAACCTCGGCCCGTACGCCGCCCTGGAGCAGTACGTCAGCCAGATCAACTCCGCACCGCAAAATATGAACGGTCAGGCCATGCCCGGCCAGGGCCCGCGGACGCCCAGCTTTGGGCAGTTCCCAATGGGCGCGAGCCCGGCTCAGCCGCATATGCAGCTTCCTGGGTCGCCTCATGTCACCGGTAGCCCTGCTCCGGGCCATATGCAGGCACCCGGCATGCAGATGCAGCAGAGCCAGCAGGGAACCAGCTCCAGCGGACCAAGTGCGAACACATCTCCGGCTTCCAACAAGCGAAGACGTCCCTCTGGTGTAAAGATGGAAGAGGACGGTTCCTCCGCCCCTACACCCGGCGGCCCTCAGGTGAACGGTGTCCAGAACAAGGGCAAGCCGCCCACGCCGCGGATGCAAAAGAGGCTGAAGGGTAACCCGGCGTAACCTTGAGGATCGCGTCGTCATCAAGGTTCTGCTCTAATACGAGTCTGGTTTTCCAGGCTCAGTAATGCCTTTTTTATGTCATCATTATGCAGCATGGCGGCGTCTAGTGCTTGGCTTTTTGGCTCTGGGGTTCTCAGGGCTGTTCATATTGCGGGTGTTCGGCAAGCATATCGGTCGTTCGGTGCTGGCTGGCGATCATACCCGACCAAAGGTCCTCGCGCGTTCTCGTTCGATGGCCAGATCTCAGTCTCGGGGGGCAGGCAAGTTCCTGCCCGTTCACGAGATGAGATATCACCAATTGCCTGCAGCGCATTTGGAGGTCTAATAACGTCAACGGCGCATTCATTTGTCGAAGGGAGCAAGGGCAGCAAGCTGTCGCCCGTCCCGAACGAGACGCGCAGAGGCTAATCCGAGGTGACATTTAATGTTGTCCGATTTGTGCCTCCACACACACAAAATCAACCTCCCCCTGTACGATATCATGCTCGACCTATTGTCCAGATCGGGCTCACTGTTTCATGTTTATTTTCCCTACCACCTTAGGTCGCGAAGCTGTTGTTCCTTGGTTCCCGCCCAAACCTCGATAAGTCTTAGCAAACTTCTCATAGTTGTATTTGGCGAGGAACTAGTTTTGAGAAAGGGGAGGGAAAGATGACGGGTTCCTAAAAAAAGAAAGTTTTGTGGAATTTCCTGGCGGAAGTTTTATCAAAGGGCGGCGGAGGGATTTGGTGTTTCGTCGGCGCAGTGTCTCTTGTCTATTGTCTCAAACGTGCTTTATTCTCGCAATTGCTCTGCGTAACTCTCTCGTCTTTTTGGTTTTTTTCAAAGTTTTTATCTCAAATACCTAGTCTCTTGTCGGAAAGGAATATGCATACCCAGATTTTTGACAGGAAAACTTGATTAGTTATTGTCTATGACATGCGTTTTGGTGATGCGTGAACCTAGTTTGGTGATGTAAATGGTCCGACGATTGAATCTGCAAGGGAAGATTGAGTGACTTGGAGACACGGGATATTTCAGGAGTGGGAGTCTCACGAAGGCGCGCTTCCAGGGAGCAGCTTGCTATGGTGTTCCGACACCGAGAGATGGATCAAAACTTTGAGCATTGAAGTATCTGCCGATATAAAAACTTGGATTTCCTTCTTAGTGACGGGACACGGATGTATCAGGCAAGGCTTTTCGACCAATCATAGCTTCAAAATGCTCAACGCTTCTCAGGAGGGTCGCAAGCCAAAGCCTCTCTGGACGTGCTCGAACCCAGGGGTCAAGGCTACTTGGGATGATAGCTCGGGCGGTTGGGTTGAATACTTACTCGGTTGGAGAAGGTGATGAAGGACGATGGCGAGGGGATGGGGCTGTTGTCTTACCCCTCGAGTGGTTTTTGCCTCCGGGGATCTGGGTGTTTAGTCACGGAACGAAGTCGAGAGCAGATCGACCGCTTTGATTTCGTCAACTTCCGCGGTATTGCCGCTGATTTCGTCGGGAGAGGGATAAGGGAGCAAGGCCATGTTTATATATGCTAATGGGGGTTGGTAGTTTGAGGTTGTGCTTGGAAGGATTGAGAGAATATTTAAAAGATGGTGATGCGAACGGTTTCCTCTTTAGGCAAAATCAAGACCTCTTGAGTTGTGTCTTGAATGATATGGCCTTCGTTCTGCACCGGAGCATCTGAAATCAGCTGTCCTTGTTGTGGGATCCTCGCGGTCGGGTCTCTCATGAAGTCTGATCAGTTCAGTGTTGTCTGTCTCTTACATTCTGCGAGCATTCTCCGGTATAAATGGACAGACTGTTCGTGAAGCTGGTTGTTTTGCTGCTCCGGGGGTGGTAGGTAGGCTGACTAGTGTACGAGCGGTGTTGCGTTGACTTCAGGTTGGTCGTTCCTGCCTTCAGCTTCTCACAATGGCATTCATTGCAGATCGCGGGAGCATTGGTTGGTGGGAGATCTGCGTTTAAATATGCCATCTGACGTAGGGCCGGCCGGCTTTCGTAATGTCTTGCTATAAATGTATGCGAAATCCCAAAGAGGGGAGGATAGAAAGAAGAACACAATCCTTGCGAGCGCGGTTGCGAGCGATCGGTTCCCCGCACAAGGTTCACTATGAGTTTCACATGTTTAAGTAGGTTTCGTACAATGCGTCTTACTTGGAAGGTGATCATAGAATAGGCTCGTCGCCGCTGGAATACGAAGATGCGACTGGGGGTGACGGACGAGGGAACAAGATTTTGCGCATGGTGGTGTTCTTCGAATGGGAGATGTGGCTGACTCTAGCAAAAAGACGATCAGGTTTCGATTCAAATCGGAGACGTAAATGGAGTCCCATTTCAGTTTCCTTGTGGATGCGGTGTTGGACGACGGCAATGCCAACTTATGTACTTCTCATGGGGTGTCAGCGGACGATGACTGACGCGTGGTGACTGAGGATTTGCAGCTATAAATTTCTGGAAAGAAATTCAATTAGGTTTTGAGACAAAATTGCAAACAATGTCAATTCAGTGTGACTAGGCCCATAGTCAATAGGTAATTTTCGTTGCTAGAATGCCAGCGCAGCTTTTGAGGATTAGTGTACTCAAATGCGTCCAGCTGATAGATATGTCTGTTTCCTGTTGGTGGACTTTGAACCAGAAGAAATAGATTCATGATGATAGAAATGAAGACGAATTGAGCATGTAAAGGAAACGTAGACTATCCTGACTGTTGGGTGGTTGCCGCATAGTCAGTGCTGATGTCCATGGAGTTAGGCTGCCACGCTCTTTTGGACAACAAGATCAGAGCAATCACAATCGTGGAGAAACGAAACGAAACGAAAATTTTCACAGTGAGAAAGCTTTTATATTGCAAGACTGTCTCGGGCAGTCCGCACGGTTGGGCGCTCTAGATGTGTGTGGTGACGGCGGGCAGCACGAGGCAAGTGGTCATGATATGGCAGTAGTATAAAAGGCGTCCGAGGCTCTCAACTTCTTGAGAATGCCAGAATTTACGTAAAGTGTCGCTTCGTTTACTTTTCTTCAAAAGCTCAGACAAGCGCAAGGTCGTTCTTCAGCACACTTCAGGAGTAGCCAGTTGCATGTTGGGAATGAAGGTCGCCGGAGTGCTTTGGTTATCATTATCGAATAATCAAGGAATGATGAACGACGACGGGCTTGGGTATTGCATCTTTGTTTGCTTTAGATCAGGTAACAGCGCCGTAATACACATGATATAGGTTATGCGGTTGTATTAAATGCCATCACGCATCCTGATAGCGCTATTTTGTTGTGGCTTGGTAAAAGTGAAGGCCCCTGTTTTTTTAATATTATTTTCGTACTTCATTAGAGGTAGGTTCAACACAACAGAAAGGCATGATAAAAGCAGCTGACAGGTCCTCCGCGAATGGAATTAACCCACAGACCAATAACTTCCGAATGTCCGCGCTGGTAAAGCCGAGCAATTCGGGTGATCCCAACATCCCGCATCCCATACGTCGAGATACTAGATATGATAGCATTCTCTTTCATTGCTGTCTGTCTCTACGATCCTCAGTGCGTACCATCTGTTATTCAGGTTTATTTTGCTGGAGCAATCACGTGAGCACGACCGAACACTTTGGGCGGTTGGTGAGATCTTTTGGGAGTATCAGCGTCCTTATGACCCGTTCTTGCATGTCTACGACTCCAAACGCCTCACGACGAGTTTATTTTTGTGTGGCATGTACTCTGTTTGACTGCAAAACTTATACTTGTGGACTTCATCCGTCATAGAAAGGGAGGGAACTCATAGAGTTGATTAGTGTCGTGTTGTGTTTGGTGATGGGCAGTATAAAAGCGCATGAAAGTCCACCAATTCCTCGACAACAACAGCAATGGGGCATAACTGGACCCTCTTTACGAATGACTAGAGTCTAAGCTGGAGTCAGCTGCAAGGACCTTCTGTCATCGCATGTAACATTGGGTAGCTGGCTCCATCATGGGGACAATGTTCGCCTTATGAATGCAAAAGTGATGACCGACGACGACGATGGACGGGGTAATTGCGCATTTTCTTGTCCTCGATTTGCTGAGATCGTGGGCATACGTGTAAGACGGACAGATCTCGACGAATCAGACGTGTACACAGCGTGACCGACACTCTCTATTGCGGTTCAGTATACAAGAAGACACCATGCCTCGGGTTTTATGTTCTTGATGCAGTTTAGGAGCAATAAGTGAGAGAACTCGGGTATGAAAAAAAAAACCACTGACAAATCTTTAAGGATTTTCCAAGAGACCAATGAGCTGCTGTTGGAGTGCGACCGGATATGGCCTTGACGTGCCACACGTCGTAGTCCTAAAACCATATTGTCCTCATTCACTGCTATTTGACCCTACAGTCGACAGTGTATTCTACATGCAATTCAAGGGTTTTGCTCGAGCAAATCCCTTATCACGACCGAGCGTGTGTTGGCGGTGTTGTAATCCTTAAGTGCATCCGGCCTCTCCAAAGCTCCATGGGGGAAAACGAAAAGCTTGATTGTTGGGCTGTATGGTCAGTGTTCTCCGTTGAGTCAAAAGTTTCATCCTCGCGGGCATTATTCTTCTTCATGATGGAAGGGACGTACCACAGAGGTCTTGGATAGGCCGTTTCCGTTGTCACACGGATCTTGAATCCTGTAGGCGGTGACTGGCTTTCAAACTATATAATGCTTTCAAGAAACAGAAAGGTGAGTCTTTCGTGGCACAAAAATTGCCCATTGATGAGGACTTTTCAAAGAAAAGGATCTCCTACGAGTCTCGAGTGAGGGTTTTAGATCTTCTGGAACAGCTGGAGAGCCCGGCCGAGATGTCTTTTCATAGCCCTCTCCCAGTATTTTCTGCCCGATATTCCTCGTCCCTGATGAAAATACTCTCAGGATTCTTGAGACGTAGGCATACAACGAATGGAGCCCGTGGAGGTGTGGTATGTGTTCTCGGCGGATTGCCATCTAGCTCTACTCAGCTTTTGTACAGCTAGTGCTAGTAGAAGAACGACTCGAACATTTGAAGCAACCAGATGAGTGGCCGAGTTTAGTATTTATACTCTGTGCAAGCCGAGTACATATGGGCGGATGATTGCCTCACAGAGGCTGTCACAGGGATTACCGAGCGTCTTGGAACTATAGTTTATCTTCAATAATCTCTTCGAAACCAGCGTGCTTCAATCCTCTAACCTAGCTAATAACCTAGCTAGTTAACTTCGACAGCCCAATGTCTTTCTTCCAAACCGCAAACATCAAAGTGTTTACTCGGCCGCAGGCTCGGCGGGGGCATCTTCCGCAACAGGAGGCGAAGTAGCGGGAGCAGCAGGAGGCGTGGCCACGGCAGGCGTCTCCGGCAGGGTGATAACCGCAGGAAGAACATCCCGTCCGTCTACATCCACAATGACAATCAGCTTCAGACCGTTCGGTCCTCCAACCCACTCCAACATTCCACCCAACGCTGCCTCCGCGATTCCATCGAGCCGAGCCTCACGGACAACGTCAGATACAACCGGACGGCCCCCAGATACATTGACAGATGGAACATTGACGTTGATAAAGCCAATCTGACCGCCGACAATCACCTGCTGCTGCTGCTGTCCACCCCCCATGCCCATCATGCCTCCGGGGCCGTAAGAGTGCAACCAGTTGACGCCGTTAGCGTAGGTGAGAGCCAGAGGCCAGCCGGGAGCGCCCATCTGCTGCTGCTGCGGGAAACAGGGGACGGAGTAGTTGATCAGCTGAGGAGGCTGGTAGATCGGGACGGCGACGGTGTTGGTGCCGAGGTTGCTGGCTCCGGGGAGGGACGCGACGTGGCCGTTGCGCGTGAAGAAGAGCGTCACCTGCGCTTCCACGACTGGGTCGGCGCGGCCTATGCGGACGACGGAGTTGCGGACGAGGGTGAGGATGTCGGCCTTGGTGGCGGCGGTCGGGCAGAGGCGGAGGTGGAAGCTTCTGATCCAAGGGGGAGCGCCGTTGGGAGGCAGGGAGTAGAGGTGGGTTTCAAGGATGATGTGGGGGTCGGCCATGTTGAGCTGGACTTTAGTCTTGTTAGTGAAGGAGGCCTTTGTGAAGGGGGAGGGAGATGATGATACCTGAGATTGGTGTGGAATTGCTTGATGTGGGAGCTGTGGTGATGGTTGGTGCTTGGTTTGAGGCTACTCCGAGAGACAACCCTTGGGAGATGCTGTTGGAACTTCGATGATAATGAATGGATTTTCAAAAGGGTGACTTCTTTATCTACCTCAGTTATCATTGAAGGCACGTAAACAAAGTCGCCCCGGCGATGGAAGAGAGATTTCCTTCTTATACGGAGCTACGGGCTTTGTAGTGATTCAGGCCGCGAGGTATCGACTTGAGATTCATTCACAGTCACACAGTCTGGTACGGTAGTATTTCACAGCTAAGTAAGTCTGCAGACGACAAGGTGTCTGAGGTATACCCCTGAAGGGGGAACGAGTTCTTCTCAATCATCTTGTGGGTTAACGTACCGCCATCATATGGTCTGGCAGTCTAGAAAGATGGAAATCTCTGGCGTTTTTTCATTTGTTAGGTACAGTATGAACATATGAGAAACCTACACAGATGATTGCCAAAGTGGCTATGATAATGATAGAAGATCCATGTTAAACTTAGTAAATTAGATATGTGAAGCTTGAGCGAACTCAATGAGAGAGGATATTCTCCGCTGTTTGAAAGAACCACTGTGAGTACTTGAGCTAAAGATTTCTCATCCTTGTTCAGGTTGATTATTATGGGCTTATTCATGCCTGCATGATCTGGGGTGTTGTCTTGCTCCGTGTCTTCTTTGATCATGAACCTGGTGCTTACAGTATTGCCTGCAAGTCGAAGAAGAGGTCGAGCAGACTGGCTTTATGTAAGGAGAGGAAACGTCAGTTTAAAGGTATCCTTGCCGAAGCTGCTGTTGTGTTTCCCCACGGATAGGTATGACGCAATATGCATCTCGGTTGGCATGCTCACCTGCAAAGAAAACAGCTACCTACTTATCCCAAGCAATCTCAGTTGTCAATTAGCAAAACACGTTACTTTGAAACCTCTTCGAAATTCCAGCCATGGGGTGAGTACTTCTCATATTCGCTCAGGTTTCCCAATTGACCGTGGATCAGGAACCCAATCGAGGGCCCTCTGACAGGCCGTTGCGCCTGCTCCCACGTCCGCTACACCCTCTCATCATCCCCGCTCATCGTCCACGCATGCCACTGCACGTACTGCCAGCGGGAGACGGGCACCTCATTCGCGCTTAACGCGCTGTACGAGCCGGACCGCGTGCACACGACGCTATCGACTGGTGAAAGCGGCGAGGAGGCCGAGGCGCGGCTCCTGCGGAAAGGCATCCCGACCGCGACGTCGGGGACGGAGGGTCAGGTCATGGTGCGGTGTCCGGAGTGCTTTACGGTGGTGTGGAGCCATTACTCGGGAACGACGAGGAGCCTGCTGAAGATTGTGCGGGTGGGAACGATTGATGGGCTTGTGGACGGGGAGAGGTACCTTCCGTCGGGAGGCTTGAGGCCGCATGCGCATATCTTTGCTGGAGATGGGAGTAAGAGGCACGGGTGGTTTGATATTCCGGAGGGGGATGTGGTCTTTGAGGAGTACGGGCCCATGGAAGAATACTGGCCCAAGGAAAGCTTGGAGAGATACAAGGCCTTCTCTGACCGAGTGCGCGCAAAGAACCGGGAAAGTTAGCCTGGAAAGATCAGTCTATCCATCTCAAGTTATTGTCAGACCTTCAACAACTGGCGCTTTCAATTGTTGAACATTAGAGTTTTTGTTACAATGAGTCCGTGAAGTCCGGCTTAGGACGCCGAAAGCGGGGCCACCTCCGGACATGAATACCGCACATGCTTCCGGACTAGCCGCTCTTGCTTCAAACAGAAAGCGAGTCGGACCGGAAGATGAATAAGAAAAGAGCAGATAGTAGGCCATCCGATCACCCCAACAAGCCGTATCAACAGCATCCTGCCGGAAGATGTTATCCAAGGAGGCGATTGAACTGTTCAGGGGCTGGGTGGATAAGTCAGCAAGAGTGTTAGTCAGCAGTCCTCTGGCACCTGCCAGATTGTTGACATAGCAACGCGTGACATAAACACCAAAAATATCCTCCCGTTTCCCAAGCCCACCTAACCCCATCCTTCCGTCACATGCGATTGCGATTGCAGAAGGCTGCCAATCTATCCTCACGTCGCTTCGAAACGATTTTGCGATTTGCACAGCATAGCATCATATCTCAGCCACGATGTCGTCGGCATTCGAATCGTCGCTCTCCGCGAGCATCAACCGCCAGTCCCTGATGGCAACCCCATCGGTCGCCGACACCCTCCCGAACGCGAACTTCGGCTTCGATGAGCTGCGCGACCGCATGAACAAGTTCTCTTCACGATTCGACGGGTTTATTGAGCAAGGGCGCAAGCGCGTGTTGGAGGAGAGGAACGAGTTTCGCATGAACATTGCCGAACTCCAAGGTACGTTGGGCCGCGGCAGCATTCGTGCAGTATCGATGCCCAAATGGGCGCTGACTGACTTGTGTCGCAGAGGACCAGCGCATGAAGAAGAAGGACATTGAGATCCTCCAGCACAAGACGAGCACACACCAACAAACCGTTCAGAAGGAAAAGGCCGAGACACGCGAGATGCAGGCCGCCATCGCCCAGCTGTCGGAGGAGCGCGACAAGCACCTGGCCACACGAGACGCGCTGAAGAAGCAGATTGAGGAGACGCAGAAGGAGATCGACGCGAAGGTCGCGGCGCAGCGCGCGCACGCCGCGCAGCTGGAGGCGCAGTCGCGGTTCAACGTCCCGGAGCTCGAGTTTTGGCAGCAGAACCTCGGCCTGCGGATAGAGGGCGCAGGCCAGGACGACCGGCTCAAGTTCATCTACAGCTACATCGACAGCGAGGACTGGGACAGGGAGGCGTGGTTCGAGCTCTCGACGTCGAGCAGGGACTACGATATCCGACACTGCAGGCCCAAGCTGGAGCGCGAGCGCGTGGAGAAGGTGCTGGACCAGCTCAACGAGACGAGAGAGCTCGCGGTGCTGCTCAAGGGCATGCGGGAGCTCTTCGTGGAGGCGGTCAAGGCATGATGATGTCGTGCCGTATGTTTTTGGTGTTTCTTGGGTGGAGGGAGTCTGGAGTAAGATGACGATGTTTGACGATAACGATAATGGCTTTTTGGCTTTGAATGGATACCCAGGTTGGCGGGGGCTGGCTTTGGCTCGAACGCTTGGCGGATTAGCATTTAAGGCTGCTGGTCTAGAATAACAATGGTTTTTCCCTTGCCTTCCCGTGCTTCTTTGTTCAGGGTCAGTCATATGTGAGACACTGCTGCGAGAGGAAGCTTGTGATAGGACGGCCAGCCTGCGCCCTATAACGGAGCTTCCATCCCGACGCCACGCACCCTCCCAGATGTCTGACTTGATTTTTCTTTCTAGATGAGCCTCGAAGACGTTTGCATAAAGCTGGCAATGTCGTCTTGTACAGCCCATCTGGACCTGCATAATTTCAGATGAAAGTCTGTGCATAATGCTCTCTCAGTCTTCCCCCCTTTCTTGCTCCATCTTGCGCTGTTGAACCTAAGTCCTGACCGCCTGTTTCCCGCGAAAACGAGGAAACGGACAAGTCAGTCAGTCCGGTCCTGACAGCGAACAAACCGCATGAACCGGCAAGTTCCTGGCACGTTCTGCAGCTGTGTGTGTGTCGTTTTCGCGCTATGGGCGTCGAGCTGATGCCACTTGTACGACTGCGATGTTGTAGGTGCTGCTAAGGTCGCGTTGTTCCAGCTGCCTAGTATGCTCTGTCTGTACAAACTCTAACCCAAACCATCTTTTTTGAGTTTTCGTCTCCCCCGCCCTCGAATTTTAGCTGATGTCTGGGAATCACGAGGGTGGAGGGGGAAAGCTGGAAGAGAGCGGAAAGATCAGAAACAAAAAATTGAATTTCTTTAAACATCTGGCCAGCTGCATCCGGAGTTCCCAAGAGTTAAGAAAAGAAGGAATCTGCCCCAGGCGGCACACTTCAAAGATCCGCAACAAGCCCACCAACCCTTGTCCGCATTTTGCAGCAACGCGACAAATGCCCGAGGCTAGCGCAAATCAGCACCGTTTACCGAGCTGGGCCATGACTCGGGATCTTGGCCTTCCGTCGCCGTCCCTCGGTTTCTGAATGATTCATTATCACCCCATTCCATTCGCCTGTTCCCGTCCGTCGCGCTGCTGCTGCGCTCAATTCAAGGCTCCCAAGCAAACAAGCGAGTTGATGTGCAGCTGAGCTGAGAGAGTTGAGTGAGTGAGAGAGCCCAGCACAACGAGCCAGCTAGCGACCCCGATCAACCCCCCCGGAAAACCCGCCCCCCAGATCATACCTTACCACATTTTCCCACCCCCTCGTCGTACCTTGACCAAGTTTTTTTTTATTCGTTTCGTTCCGCGCTGCGCTGCACCGCACCGCCGGTCCTAGGACCTGTTTGCTTCAGTGTGGTGTTTCGTTTGATTGTTTCCTGCGGCGGCCACCAGAACAAGGGAGCCGCAAAAAAGACCCAGGAAGAAGGTATCCCAGGGGCCCCGAAATTTCTTTCTTTTGTTAAGCAACCATCCCGCCCACACGGCGGTAATCAACCCCTTACCCCCCGGTACCAATCGCCGCATTTCGTTTCCTGCTCTGGACTCCACAATTGCGGGATAAGTCCTCTATGCCTCACGGCCGTCGCCGCCGTCGCGCGATCACGGCCAAGACCGGCTCCCTGACCGAGAGCGGAGCTTGACCTGAGTAGGCTACGGGTACGGGTACCGCAGGGTAAACCCCCTCCCTTTCGGACGCGGCTTACTATTCCCGGGGACCCACCTGTGCTTTGCTTGCACCGGACTCCTCCCCATTCCGGCTCCGTGTCCCGACTTCTCATATGGCCCCCGATGCCGTCTCCCACCCCAGTCCCGCCGGCTCCGTGGCCTCGTCGGTAACCACGACCGTCCTGAACAGCAACAACAAGCGCAGCGTCCCGGACTCGCATTACAGCCCCGCCGGCGGACATGGAGGACACGCCGCGGACTCGGGCACCCCGACCGGCGGAGCCGGGCCCGGGACCTCGCCGGCGTCGCAGCCGCCCGCCGAGACGGGCAAGAAGCGCAAGACTGGGCCCGGGTCCAGGGGCGTCGCGAACTTGACGCCGGAGCAGCTGGCCAAGAAGCGCGCCAACGACAGGGAGGCCCAGCGAGCCATCCGCGAGCGCACGAAGAACCAAATCGAGACGCTGGAGCGCCGCATCCAGGAGCTCACCTCCCAGCAGCCTTATCAGGAACTTCAGGCCGTCTTGCGCGCCAAGGAGGCCGTCGAAGCAGAGAATGCGGACCTCAAACGCCGCCTGCAGGCTTTCATCACCTCCATCCAACCGCTGATCTCATCCACACCAGCGGTCCAACGTAAGCCCTCTCCCCCTCCCTGCATATTACGACACGGTCCTAACCGAGAACCCGCAGAACCGCCAGACCCTGTGGTCTTCCCTTCCCCATCCGGAAGCTACTCCCACCCGGTCCACCACCCAAACGGGCCCATGTCCGCCAACAACGCCTCGACGCCCAACAGCGCCGCCTCGCCCGCCTCCCTGGACCCCACCGCAAACTGGCAGACCTCCGGCGGTGGCGGCGGCGGCGGCATCCCGGACCTCTCGCCCCCGAACCACATGTACGCCGCTGGCAAGATGCTCAACCAGCAACGCCAGGACCTCCGCCACGGCCTCGACCTCGGCCCGGAGCGTCTCGGCCTCGATTTCCTCCTCGACCCCAACGCCCGCCTCGGCAAGATCCAGAGCGGCCCCAACGGCGCCCAGGACTCCCCGCACTACCACCACGTTCCCATGAAGCACGACTGGACCGGCGTCGGCCCCGTCTCCCACTCCCGCAGCCCCTCCCTCTCCGGGCCCTCCACCTCCGCGAACAACAACGCCAACGCCAACGCCAACGCCGCCGTCCACACTCCGCGCTCCTCCCAGATGGACTACGGCCCCGCGCAGTCCACCCCGTCCTCCGCGCCGTCCGAGCCCTCCCGCGCCCTCGCGAGCTACTCCGCCGAGGTGAAGAACTGCGGCCCCACCTGCCCGCTCGACTCGCTGCTCCTCGACTTCCTGCACGAGCGCCGCCAGCGCGCCGCCGACGGCCTCTCCGCGCACGAGGTCATCGGCCCGCGCTACCCCTCCGTCCTCTCGCTGCTCAACCCGGCCAACAGCAAGTACTCGCATCCGCTGTCGAAAGTCTTCACCGACATCCTGGCCACCTTTCCGGACCTCTCGGCGCTGCCGCAGCGCGTCGCCGTGCTGTACATCATGTTCCTCATCATGCGCTGGCAGATCTCGCCCACACAAGAAAACTTTGAGCGGCTGCCCGACTGGGTGCGCCCGCGGCCCTCGCAGCTCTTCACCGAGCACCCGGCCTGGATCGACCACGTGCCCTTCCCCGCGATGCGCGAGAAGCTGTGCCGCGACTACAACCCGCGCGAGTACCTGTTTGACAACTTTTTCGTGCCCTTCACGACGACGCTGAGCCTGAATTGGGGGTACGAGGACACGGATACGCTGCTGCAGGTGCCGGAGTCGGACGAGGTGGTGATCAACCCCGTGTTTGAGAGGCATTTGAGGAGGATTGAGAATTGGACGCTGGGGCAGGCGTTTCATCAGACGTTTCCGAAGCTGGCGGGGACGTATAACTTGAAGTTGTGAGTGTGGGTGGAAGAGGCGGGATTTTGGGGGGTCATGGTGTTTTAC
Organism: Colletotrichum gloeosporioides; assembly: GCF_011800055.1. NCBI lineage: Eukaryota > Fungi > Ascomycota > Sordariomycetes > Glomerellales > Glomerellaceae > Colletotrichum > Colletotrichum gloeosporioides. The sequence continues at coordinate 758,925 of NW_025544719.1, forward strand.
CCCTGAATCACACAGCACCTTCAAGGGATATATGGGGGTCGCCTGGGGAGTGGGCGGTCATACCTGGCGTTTTGGCATGATGTTTTTTGTTGTCTAATTATACGGGCGTAACCCCATGGCGGCGTCTGGCGACGTTGGGCGGGCGGGTTCGCATTTATGGAGAATGTAGCGTGGGTTATAGGGAGGGGAGCTCAAGCTCTGGCGTAGAGGACGGTAAAAATGGCATTGATTCGAGTGTTGACTGTCATCTTGGAGAGCGTGTGGCACTGAAATCTGGTCTGATATCGAACCAAGTCGTGAGTCTTAACAGGGGTTGACAGTACATCTCGGGATGTGGTGAACGTTCCACTAGTACCCGGCAAGCCGACTATATAAGTTTACGCAATGGCTATCTACTCTCTTCAACAGGGCCAAAAGTCATGAATGACTGAAAACGGTGCGCAGTTGGAATACTGAAGAGAATCCTGCTCATCAACGGAGAAATTGTCTTGAAACCGGTTGCTTCGATGAAGTCCGCCTGGAACTGTTGCAACCGCCGTCCAGTAGTATCAGGACTTTCTTATTCTGAAGGTATTCACATAATCTTCACCGTGCCTAGACAGCAGCTTGATGGTTATGGCTGAGAAAACAGGGCACCAGGGAGTCTTTGTACTTCGTGGCAGATCGAGTGCTGTGGTAAAAGCGCCCGTTGAGTGGAAACACCTCAATGGCGCTTTGACAAAGATGCTGAAGGAATCGCTCGACTTATAAGAAGTCCCGATGAGTAGCTCCTTATGCAGCTTCCGGCAGCTTCCGGCAGCATCACGTAGACTGCGCAAAGACATCCATTTATAAACACGGCAACACACTTTGTCCATGCAGAAATTTACAGAAGAAACACAATGATGTCTCCTCGAGAATCAGTTGACCTATGTTCAATGACAACTGCCCTTCAGGTTACCTTTTGGCCTCCCGCCCCCCCAATCCGTCAAGTTGAATTCTTTCTATTCAGCCCTAGCTGGCGTCGCTGATCATCTCTGGGGTCTGCTTCGATATTTTGCGTATTCGTTTGGGGCTGACTGGTGTCGGCGAGGTTTGGAAATCCCTGCGCAGGAGGGTTCTCCTGAATTGCTGTGTTTGCTGCTATGGTAGGACCAGCTATGTTCACAAATGAAGCTTGAATCCACAAGAGAACTGAAGAACACATTGCCTGTAGAGATGGCTATTTCATGCTCTTTAACCAATATATACTCTCACGTTGGCGGAGGGAGGTTGTGGCTAGAGTGCTCCCGAGTTCCGCGGTACATGCACATGGCAGAAGGGTGGTGAATGAAATTCCAGCCCTCTCAACCTGTGTAAATAAAGATCTGGCTTTCCGTTGCTTATCTGAATTTCGTAGACGGCAATCAATCGTCCGAACAATCTTTGTGAAAGATAACAAAAATTCATGCTATGAAAGTAAAGCATCTCTGATGAGATCGATGTATGTCGGCAAGTTCAGAAACTCGGATGATTCAAGGAGCTGGTCATAGAATTGGGCGAATATGCGGTCATGATACGCAGAAGGTGACGAGACCGGACGACGGGCATGGCTCAAAACACAACTCCTGGCAAGACAGTCTGGCACGTCGTGGGGGAACTTGTTGCGTCTACCATCCATCATATTGATACACTCACGCAGGTTGCTGTTCAGGAAACGTAAGGTACCTGTGTCAGTGAGCTTGAATGGTGCTTTCCTATTTGCGGCCATGTGTGGGATGACAAGACTTGCGTTTTTTTCTGTACGATGGGGATGTGATCTTTCGGCTTGCGTGGACACCGCTCTTCTCCTTTTGTATGCTGGGGACGTGGAAGGACTCTGGGACTCCATGTATACCGCGAGGAGCCCGCACTAGCGACACGGCGCCTGGGTTTCATTATCGAGAGTATAAAAGCTCAATGCCTCTCATGCCATGATATTTAGCCACCAATCATGGAGTCTTAGAACTTGCCGTTAAGTCACCGAGACACAAATAGCACCGCTTCTCAGCACTAGAGCGTCCTCGTCATTTCCGAGGAAGGAGGGTTTTGTGACTATGAAGCATCAAAGCATTATTCAGCTACGTAATAGGGAAGGATGTCCAAGGACGACAGAGAGCAGACACGCGTCGAATGAGAAGCTCCCTGCAAAGACTCCCAACCTATGTTAAGCCACTTGCACCTGATAGATGACCAGTCTAGAAGCTATCACCATTCACATGAGAGTACAAGATTGCAAGAGTATTGTGCTTGTCTTGGAAGAAAAATAGATTTTCCACAAAGGAAGAACATATATATGTTTTGAAAAAAGCTCATGCCGAAACGAACTCCGGCATGGTGGTGTCGATATGCGTGTGCTCCATCCCAGCAAACTTAATAGGCCAGGATCCGTTCGGGAGACAACTACAATGCCAGATATGGATGGTCGTCAAGTCTGAGTCTTTAGGTAAAAAGAAACGTCTCGTATGCTTGATCTCAATCCACAACCGAAGCAGAAGTCTTATGGGAACAAGGTCAGTTATTTGAACAGCGTTCTGATACTCCGGAGACGCAATGATGACTCGACAAAGGCGATAACGACGACCGACAGAGTCTAAATTTCGTAGTTGGCGTGTATCCTGATCTCGCTTAGCATGACGTCCAAAGCTGAAGCAATCGTCAACCGGCAACCAACGATATACTAATGGCCCCTATGTGGCTTGGATAAGTGGGTTCTAGCTTGGTAAGCCTCAATATATAGGCTTTGAAGCTGCGACGAGTAGACGCCAGAGGACAGGCGCTGAGAATTGTCGAAGAGGAACCCCTCGCACATCTTGCATGATAAAATCTGGCTCTGCATTAAACACCTCTGGATTTACAATCATACTCTTCTGCGCGATGTAGACGCCGGTGATGCATCAAAAGATCTGGCGAATATCTTGATGCGGGACATCCCCTTCCTCTCGGCACGAGGACCTGCGAGTCTGTCATGGTAGACATAAGATGAGACAAGAAGCATCCGTGTATACAGAGAGAATAAGAAGAGGAAGAAAGCGACGAGGGCTGTGTCCAGGAACCCATTGCCATTGCTTAGACTTGATGCTAGAATGTGACTTATGTTACAACCATGCGACGAAGGGCTCACTTTCTGAACGCTCTGTACGAATACGCTGTTTATTGTTTGCTGCAGGTGTAGCTGAAGACTTCTAGAAAAGCTTTGTAGTAACTGAGAAGTGAGTCCCAGCCTGAGTGGGTGGAACAGCAAGACTTGTAGACTCATCAAATGGTGAGTTCGAAATGGGCAATGACCCATCGGTCCACAACGTATAAAAGCCCGTTGAAATACACGTTTTGGTTTGGGCCGAAATAGCAGATGTAGAGTGTGATGCTTTTGCAATTACCAGAAAAGACGCATGAATGTGGGAAGAAGGCTGTCATTGAAGTGGAGCTGTTTGAGAAGAAAGATACCTAGCTAAAACGTGTATTACAGGAATGCATGGGAGGAACCGGCATCGCCGGACGATGCCATCGAGAAGTTGTGACTGTCGTTGGCATGTGTAGCTTGACAAGATTTTCAAAGCTCTCGTGTCACGTTGGAGGACAGAAACCACGACAACAATTTCTTATGTTTGTCGTCTAGTGACTCTATCTTCCGCCAGAGGGCATAATATATTCGCAGCAAGAAACCTCTGAGTTGAGACCGCCTTCATAGAAGGAGATATAAAAGTTGCGGATAATCACATCATAATGTACGATCCATGCGAAATACGCCACGTCGAACCCTTCACGTGTTGTGTCAAGAACTAGTGAAACTCCACTGGAGAACGACCAGCATCCCCTTCACTTGAAGAGCGCTGAGATAGCTTGTCAGTGCTGCCGTCCGTCACTGGGCTTTGCTGCTTGTGTATTCCAGCTTCGCGCACCATGGCTGCGGAGCGGAGGGCCGCAAGAGTTGGACTCATCCTGGCGGCATTGACTTGTGGCGATAGTTTATACCATCTTGGGAACCGTGATTGGCGTTGTTTGTCAGGAACATAATCTTTTTTCCCCGCAGAATTGGTCCTCGACTTAGGTTGTCGTCGTGTACGCTAATTTAAATAGCTGGTCCATTGGCTGTTGACGTTCAACGCTGTTAGCAGGGCGAGTTAGAGACTGCACATGCTAGATGTCGGGTAGCATCACAAGTCAAGACAATTGTGAACATCACCGAGCATACCACATAGCGTCGTTCGAACTGATCAATTCCAGACCCAGGCCTAACATGCATACAATTACTCCGGCCCGAGAACCCCATCCTCATCCGCATGCAATCTTTTCATAACAAGCCCAGCAATCCCAGACAGTCATCTCCCACACGCGATTCTGTACACTCTATGCGTCTCGTTCTGTTCGCCGCTGCGCGCGTGGCATGGGATAGGAGGCAAAACAGGGCCGTCACCCCTCTCGAAGTTCAGTGCCCATCGAGCGTGCCATGTGACAAAGAGTTCAAGCTGGAATCACAAAAAGCAGATAAGCAAACAAAACATCCATCTCCCTCGACAACTGTTTTACAACCCGTCGCGCATGCTCGTACCGGCCTTGCTCGTCTCCTCGGCAGCCTTCTTGGTGCGCTCCGCCAGCGTCTTGGGGTCGACGCCCTCGGTGGCGCGGTCCGCCTTGACGGCCTCCTCGCTGTCGGAGGCGAGCTCGGGCTTCCAGTGGCCCTTGCCCTGCTTCTGCTTGTGCAGGGAGTCTTGCTTGTGCTTCTCGTGGTCGGTCTCTGTTTCTGTGGGGGACTGTCAGCTCTTGTCTTGTTTCTTGGTGAAGGAGCGAAGAACGAAGGGCAGATTGAGAATGGGAATCGGGTGTTTGATGCTTTGTGGAAGAAGTGATGATGTCGTGAACGGGTGAGGGGCATCATAGGCAGGTAGCTTCGTCATGACACCTTCATGGCAGCAACACCTCTTTTCCTCTCCAGTCCTCAAGACGATTGGGGGCGCAAAGAAAAGTTCAAGGCAACTTACGGTTCGCAGACTCCTTCAAGCCCATGAATCTCGTCGTCGAGAAGGCGGCGGTCTGTCTGCCGACGACGAAAGCGCCGCGGGAGATGGGGGCGGAAGCGAGGACGAAGCGGGAAGCCATTGTTGCTGTTTCGTTGTGTCGTCTTTTTGATTATGACAGTAATACTGTTGCAGGCTTGATTCCTATCAATTGGTGTCAATTCGTAGGTGTGTGAGCAAAAAAGAAGAAAAGTTGAGGGAATTAGTTTTGGAGAGAGACAGGAATGTGGTTTCCACGATAATGACGATGATGCGCTTTCCGTCAAAGAGCTCTGCTGCTGCTGCCAATTACCTAGGCAAAGACAGCTCCCATCGCTTTTACCCGAAAGCACTGACGTCACTATCATCGCAGCTACCCATTCCGTGCAAGTGACATCCATTTGCAGGCAAGAAGGCCAGAGGTGCCCCCGCAGGCCAGGCCCGAGCTCCAATGTTGTGCCTTGCTGACCATCGGATGCGGAAAAGGGAAACATGTGGAGTTTATTCGTCCTCCACCCTGCCCAACTGCCTTTGAGCAATTTGCAAGCCCCTCCTTCCCCCCTGGCCTTCGGCGTTAACAGGTCCTGGCAGCTGGCTGCACATGTATCACGTGACTGAAATCATGTGAGCAGTGGCCAGGCCACAGAGGTCCTCGTAACACGAGTCACAGCTGACTTGCAAGAGCGGGGCAGATTCTTCAGCTGAAGCGTCATGTCACGTGATATTACTCCCCATGGTCAGGGGCAGGCACTCTCCCCCGCCGCCGCCGCCCGCCGCCCCTTGCCTGCCTCACCACGCCCAGCCCCTGCCGGCAGCTTGCAGATGAAGAAGAAGCAAAGACGGCAGCAGCAGGCCGCGACCAACCTTACAGACCGCCTTGCCTAGCCTAGATATGTGCATACCCAGCCCGTCCGGCTCTGTCTCATCCCCGGCGGCTACATTGTTGAAGACGCAAGCTCGGGGCAACCGAGGAGATTCCCTCTCTGCCCTCCTTTCATTCTCGCACAAGGAGAGACAGACGGGGTCACTCAACTGCCCTTCCGCCTGAGCTTGCTACGCTACCCCTCACTCAGCTGCTCAGCCCCTCTCAACAAACACGCTCCATCCAGAAGGGGGAAAAAAGGGGGCGGGGTGGGTTGACGTACAGTTTAGCATATTACGGTAGCAATATTCGATTGTTCAATTTAAACGTCTCATATCACCCGCATATCTGCTCTGCATGAACGGAGGAGCGCTGCCAGATCTCAGGGGAAAGAGCTGCGGGTTTCGAGTTACCTCTATGGGAAATGCGCAATGTAGCGTAAGCGCGGGGGCCGTGGGGTATCAATGTCTTGACTCTTCTTCGCTACCTGCTTCTGTGCATGTGTCTCGAGCCAACGAAGGTCGTCAGTCAGCGAAGACAATCCGAACCTCGTCGTCGAACGGTGGCCGAACATTTGCTGACATTGCCCGTGTTCCCGAATCCTCTCAGCAAACAGCATTTGTCGCATCTGCGTGCACGTTGGGGCGAAGTACGTTATCACTCAGCGCAAGGCTCGATCATATCGCGAGAGGAAGAACGCCGAGGTTGAGATGAACATATCGTATATTGCATTTGCGCCTTGCTGGCTTCGCGCCATGGGATTCGACACTTCAGGTCTGATCCCCCCGTTGAACACCCTTTCACGTCTTGAGCATTTCCTGTACAACCACCCAAAAGAGGTATCCCTTTCTCCAGACCCAGTAAACCACGAGAGCCATTTATCGTGTCATGCCTGCTCCCCAGAAACAACACAACGTCTCCAAAATATGCTCGCGAAAAAGTGCTCCCAGACAAGGTGCGAGAGAACCCACCGCCCAACACTCCCCAATGTCCCTGAGATGCTTATAAACCCCGTTTCGTTGTAACAAGAGAATGAAACCTCCCAGGAATATCAAGCAATAGATGAGAATGGTCCATCTCCGAATAATGAAAATAATGAGAGAAGAGGCACAAGAAAGCAAATGGGCGCCGCCCGATCCCCTTCCCGGGAAGGTTCACCGCCAGCAGACCACCCGGACCGAAACCATGACCAACTCCACCTTTTCCCAAAGGTATTTCCCGGACCCCGTTTCCAAGCTTTGGAGATTTGCCGCAAAACAATAGCAACGCATGTCTTTGCCCGCCACCGCCCGTTTGATATTTCCCAATGTTGTGAGCCCATAACAGAAACACCCGTTGCCCCTGCTCCGAATAAGTTGCTGTAAAAAGACACTCATTCTATATGTCGAGATAATCTTTTTCGGAATGACTTCGTGACCCGTCGAGCACCATGATGAGCAACTGATATTTTTGAAAATCATCTTGAAAATCAAAAAATGGAAGTCGTCCCCGCTGTCCGTGAAAAAAGATGCCGAGAATTAATTATATCCGAGAACTCCGCCGAGGTGCCATCAGGCACCGATGCAATGTCGTAAAAATGCAAAACCACCCGTGTGGGAACGCCATTCGTGCAAGTCCAGCCCCACCTTGAGAGGTAGGACACCGAATTGATTTTTGTCGAATTTTTTTTAGTCGAAAGTCCAAAAAGGAAAATGGTATCGATAACTTCTCGTGTCGCGCCGTGTAAAGCCTCGAAGGAATTTTGCCGGTTAAACAAGGGTATGTCGTGTGAGGTTGTTTATACAGGAGAAATGTTGAGCCAACAGAAGAGCAAGACCACACCAGCGGTCCGCCCAGAACCTTGAGGTACCCAGCCCGCAAGAGAAGCCATCGATGCCATTTTTTTTTTTGTTCGGTGCCCACCAAGATGATCAGCAAGAATGCCGAATAAGCAGTAGTTTTACACAACAGCATGCGTCGGTGCAGATGGCAGGAGGCGCACACCCCGACCCTCTATTACGAGAGCGAGACGCGGCTTCCTTACCACCTGCGCATGCCCTGCTGCATCCTGGCGGGGGATACCGAAGGCGGTGGGCTGGACATCTGGATGCCCGTGGCAGGGTTGACGATGGGGATGGCGTTGCGGGCGCGGGTAGCGGACGGCTGGTGAATCTTCAAACTCTGGTGCTGGTAGGCGGGAGGAATGAAAGCGGGAGAGGACGAGTTGAGGGAGAAGCCAGGAGCAACAGTCTGGGGTTGCTGCGTAGGCGACGACTCCGGAGAGTTACTCGCCAGGGAGGAGCGTTCAGAGGCGCTGATGGAGTGCATCTGCAGTAGGCGGCCATGATTAGTCACTGGATCAGGAGACCTAGATCCAAGGCTCCGAGCTACTTACGTCGCTGTCGGTCAACAGGCCAGGGCAAAACTCCATGTCGTCCTCGAGATCGAACGAGCGGCCAGCCTCGAACTTGGTGCGGAAAACGTTGATGGAAGCAGTCTCGGTCAGCTCCTTCATGCTGCGGACGCCGCGGAACTGCTTGTGCGCATTTTGAGAGACGGAAAGCCTGGGCTGTCTGCGATTGCGGCCGCCGTGGTGGTTGTGCGAGGCGCCGGGGACGGCAGGGGTAGGATGCGCGTGCTGGTTGAACTGGTAGTATGAAGACATTATCTATGAATCTGTCGGGGTGTATCGGAGATGTGTAGAGATGTCGTCGTGGTTGGAGGTTGGAGAAGCGGTGCCGTTTTGTTGGTTGGGGGAGGCGGAGTGTGTGCGTGAGGGTGCGGTGTGTGGCGGAAGTGCGGTGGTCTTATGTGGGTGAGCCGAGCTTTGCGGTATTATTGCAGTTTTGAAACACAAACAATGAAACCCGCCGAGTCGATGAACGTTGTGCGAGTAAAAGTGTGTGTGTGCGCGTTGAAGAGATATAGATTGGTGGTATAAAGCAATGCTTTTTTGTCTTTTTGGGAGGTGTGAAATTGTTGTATGTGTATATCGTGGGTGTTGAGTGAAATGGTTGGTGGTCGAGGTGAGCGGAGAATAGGTACGGTAAAATGGAGGGGGAAGAGAGATGTTGAAAAGTATCGGGAGAGAGGAACCCGGAGCAAGCGATGGTTTTGTTGGATCGAGCAGGCAGTGGAAAGGGTGGGAGGGTGGACAGGTGCAGGCAGGCGAGAGGAGCGAGGAGGGCACGGAGGGCAAGGAGACCGGGAAGACACTGGGCAGTGGGAGGGATGGGGGGGCGGCGGTGGACCCACAGGGTGCCCAATGGGAGATGATCAGAGGACAGTGCTCTGGCGGACGGCACTGTGGCTCCACAGCTTGACGCCATACGCGAGTTCGCCACCTTGTTTCCATTGGCCGGTAGATCTCGAGCTAGAGCCGCCGGGGACTAGCGCGGCCTAGTGCGCAGGCGTAAATTTGGGGCGTGGCGCCGGCTGCCGTCAACCCTACCAGTGCGACGGACAGTATTGGTGGGGCATGGCCTGGCTCTGGCTGTATTTGGACACTGGGACTGGGGGGGACGAGGACACACCCAGGGCAGCAGCGACTGGGACCAGGACTGTGACCGGGACTGGGAATTGGATGGGTGGATGGGTGGACGGTGAATGAGCAGCGGAAAAGAGCGAGAGGTGGGAGGAAAGCATCGTGTTCACAGTATTGTTGCGTGTACTCGGCGAGCCTGGGAGGTCCTGGTGAGCCGGCAGTCGCAGCGATGGCAGGAGGACAGGTACTTGCATGCATCTCAGCGACGATACCTCCCTCATGCCCACCCACCTTCTTTCCCAGCACCGCCGCTGCGCCGTTGCGCTGCGTTCCAACTTTCCACCGCACTGCACAATGCTGCACCTGCAACCACCGCACCCTTCACAGGCAGAGAGAAGCAGACCTGGAGGCAGACGGTACTTCGTATGCACTAGGTGCCTGGCAGTCACCACCAATGTGCCAACTGGGATCTCAGGACCCTCCTTCAGGCACTCTCGCTTTTCCTCAGGTCGGAACATGGACGCAGGGCCAGCTGAGGCGTGGCATGCAGGTACTGAGTCTGCATCTCGCAGACGCACTGTGGGCCTTGTGTTGTTGTTGTTCTTCAGACTTCACATTGTCTGCCTTAGCCACTTAGTACGTGGGTAGTGTGTCCATGTCTCGCCACGACTTGTGACCCGAGAGCCAGCCGCCCGCCCGCCTGCTTGTTTTTGTGCCTGTGCTTGTGCTTGGTGGTGCTCGTCTTGTTGTTTACCTTCGTCCAGTTCGGTACCGTACAGTTTACCGCTTGCGGCCACTGGAGAAATTGGCTGCCCACACCAGTCATTCCAGAACCCCGTGGGCGCCAGCGCGATGGGGATGCTAATGTGCCGTACGAGACGGTGGACGGAGAGCGGGAGATGAAAGACCAGGCGCTGAAGGCGCAGCGCCTCCTTTGGGGTATTCCTCCTCGAGTCCTCCTCTCCCTCCCACCGTCCGCACTCCATTCGCCGGTCCCGTCCTTGTCCGCGCCGTCTCGTCTCCTCTGGGCGTGCTTTCCCTTCCACTGGCGGTGCCCGCGGTGCAGCCTTCCTCGCCTTCCTTGTCCCGCCCGTCACCTCAGCGCGGGCTAGTGGTGTGTGTTCCCAGCGACATGTCTCTCCTTCGAGATCAACTGACCATGCGCCTTCTGCTCTCGGCCCTATGTGTGGTCCGACCAACGGATGTCTTGCCCTCGTCCAGTCTTCGCTCTTCCGCTTCGGCGTCCCTTTCTTTTCTCATCGTGCCATGCAGCTGGCGACGATCTGGCTGGAGGCGACAGTCAGCCCAGCGTGGAAGAGCAGAACGCCAGAGACCCTCCGACGTCGTCCGGATTCCACGTCTGAGGTGGGACGCCAGAGAACCCAACCCCGGACGGGCTTTGTTGTTGTTCCAGAGCTGGGCCTGCCAGTCAGAGTTCAGCAAACTTGTTCGATGCTGATGGTTCCGCAGTGCTGTGAGGGAAGCGCTGCAGATGGTCTGCTTCGCGCCTCGCAGCGCACATTCGTTCTCGAAATCGAGTGCCCCAAAAGGCCAAAGGCCGCTGGTCCTTGATACACTAGAAGTCAACTGCGGCCACTGTGACCCCAGGGGCATTAAGCTGGCGCAGTCTGATGTTTGGAAACACGAGAAACGCAGCCTAGTGTTTCCCATTCCATGCTGGCTGGAGTCTCCCCCCAAGGACCTCATACTCGGCTGGCTTCATGTCGCCCGCTCACAGTGTGTGCTGGTTCAGTTGAAACCCTTCCCGACCCTCTTACCTGGGTGACCCCCGGTCGGTCGAATCGAATCCCAACATTTGGGGACGAAGATGATGGACGAGGGAACTTGGGAAGCAAAACATTGGCACAAGCACAGGGCATCCCGCTGATGACTGAGTGTGCAAAGTGGGCAGACGGCACAGTTCATGAATGAACAGTCTGCACTTGGAACAGCAGCGGCAGCGGCAGCGGTAAAAACAGCGGTAGCGCAGGGTGCCAATCCAGCCACGACTGGCCCAACGAAAGCGAATCGACACTGTCTGTATCAGCCCACCACTGCACACACTGTGGCTCTCATTGGGTACGTATACATGTGTGTGCCTGCTGCTGCTGCTTCTCCTGCTTCCCTCCTGCTACTGCTCTGCTGTGCTGCAGGTGGTTAGAGCCCGGGGCTGCATAACGAACAACGAGGCAGTGAAGGGAGGGGGGCTGTGAGCCACTGACAGCCAGGCACTGGGTGGGGATCGGGTGCCGCTATGACTGGTGGCTAGACCTTGGTCCGACGGTGCAGTTCGCAGTTGGGAAGGGCAGAAAATAATAACAGAAGGAGAGGAAAGAGAGAGATGGGAGGGAAAACCTGAGAAATGACCCGGCCCTTGGCCAGCGGCCTGGATTCGGAAACGTGGCGGACACTGGCGGCTGGCACGCTTGCTTCAAGCGACCAGGCCCTGGTCCCGACTGGCTGTTGCGGCCTGCCCTGTCACTGTCTTGTTGTGTGTGGTGTGTGGAGTGGGCCTGACTCCTTAGGCATCAGGCGAATAGCCTCACAGTGTGCGCTTGCCACATGCACCTCCACTGCACCTGCACCTGCCCTGCACCTGCTGCACCTGCGACCCGCCCGACGAGGAAGTCGAAGTCGAAGTCGCCCTCGATTGCGGTACGTACCGAATCTCACACACCTCCACCTCTGCCTTCTCAGGTGCTGGGTCTGGCCACAGACAGCACTAACAGCGGGGCAACCATCGCCATGTCACACACACACGCCCACACCGCACACCTTTCTGTCCCTCTCTCACACCACACGATCGTCACCGGCTCTCTCACTCACCCTCAACTCACTCATCACTCACACGCAGATCTCACTGAAGGTTTTCTGCCGCCCCGTCATACCTTACCGTCACTCGCACCTGCCCGGCGCCCGCTCTCCGCCTGCCCCTCCCCCTCCTCACCCCAGCATCATCCGTCAGTGGCTAACTGATAAACATGCCATGATGGACTCCCTATCGTTCCATGCTTCGCTTCTGTCCATTCTTGCGACTTTCATCCCACGGCATACATCATGGGCATGGAGACGGCACATGGCCGAGCAACCGGATTGGCACTCGACTGCCGACCGATGCGCTGATGCAACCAAGATTCGATTGACATGCAATCCAAAAGATACAGTTAACCTCGACATCCAGCCATGCCTCACGCATCAACCTAATGTTCCGGTCGTCGACGGCGGCTTCCACTCTGGGTATCTTTCCACCCTCGGTGCCAACGTCTTCTAGACCAAATCTGCCCTTCAGGGAACGTCCCATTCCAACAGCCGTCCGGCGTGGGATTGGCTGCGGCACCCGTGTCTTCCACCGCATCGAAGGCTGCATGAAGCGGACGGGCCTCCTGCGCGACCATGCCAGCAGCCACCCGGGGCAGACCCTGGAATCCGCGCAATTGGCTGTCTCTCCCACTGTGGCACAGCATCTCCCTCCCTGGAGTCCCTGTTTCCCCCTCTTGCTCCTCGTCAATTATCGAGGGCTGTGAAAGTGCTGGGCTGGCTGGCTGGCTTGCTTGCTGCATGCCCCTGCGCTGCGGAGAGAGGCCAATCTGCCAAGATGGCAATCGGGCAGGGCAGGCATGGCAGGCACGGCTGGGGCATGAGGACGGGAAACCATCTTGAGACACCTGACGATGCCTTCGTGATCTCCCACGATGGATCTCGTCAGGGAAGGGAGGGTATTCCAGTGACGAAAGGGGGGCGAACATTCCCATGCTCCAGCCTGCCTGCTCAGGCGGTCCGCCTCGTCACCCCACGCACGGCGCTCGCCTCTGCCGTCACATTCTCCGTCTCACCCGTCCCGTCGCCGCCGCCGTCCTCGCCTTGCGTGGTGCGTGCTTGTTCTCCCGCCTCAATCTATCGTCTACACTTTGTGTTCGGCATCAGGCGTCCGCTACAAACATGGGACTTGCCCATGCGACGTGACAAGGCGTCTCTTCCGTTGCCTCACCGTTTCCAGTTCCGCGGGGTAATTCGTCAATGGCTCCCGCGCTTTTGGCGCCTAGGACGGAGGGAGGCTGGTGCTAATCGGTGACACAGTGCAATGCTCGCCAGTCACTACTAACAAGACAGCGGTCGGCCCAGGGCTCAAAGGGTTCCTGGATTCTGTCATCCTCGTGCCTGGGTAGGCGGAGGACCCTTCCAGCAGCAGACAAGACCGGCCCCCGTCCAGGGCTATTGAGGGCTGGTGTTCCTCGATCGAGGTTGGATTGACGCTCCGTCCCTGATGTTGATTCTGCCGGGGCCATGTCTTGCGAATGAGCGGAGCCTTCACAGCCCAATGCCTGGCAGCCTGCAGCAGGACAAAACCACCACAGCGAATCAGCTCTCTCATCGGACATGGTCTGGAAGCTGGGAAAAGAAAGTTGGAGGTGTGGGGATGGTCGTTGTCGACTGCCATTGAGTTCGAACTTCGTTATCACACAGTTCACATCCTGATGGGCGAAGCGTCCAATCCCCTCTCGCCGCCCTACACCTACAAGCACCCAAGCTTCTCTTGGGGAGGTGGGAGAAGCAAACGATGACAACGTCGGGTAACCTTCTTTTGTTTCCAGCCTCTGGAGGCAGGCCCAGCCTTCTAGCTCGTCGACCGTGCCCGTCATCCACCATCCACGAACCAAGCTTGCCGCTACCTGCAGTACGGACGCCCGCATGAAACTACCAGCGTGCCGCGTGCAAGTCGGCGTTGGGGGCGGTTCATTGAGTGTCTGTACGACTGAACGGCAGGCAAGCCGGAAGTTCGAATGTCATCGTTACTTTCTGTGCGGCGGCACGAGACAGGCCTCACCCCATGAAGATCTCTCGTGGGTCATTGTTCTCGACGGAGGACGGAGCATTGTCTGCCCATTTGCATGCATCAGGGCCCAGGGAAGAGAAAGGGGTGGCAGGGAACCCGAGAGGACGAAAGCCACATGCGTGGCAGCGGCACCCAACAAGGTCGCGGGGGAAGATGTGCTGTGGTTGGTTTCCACTGCCACACCGCCATTTTGGCTTCAAGGTTGGACCAGACTTGGATCAATGGATCCAAGACCAGCGAGATTTTGTGCATCGCCTGCTGCGGCGGACGGCGGGAGATGTCCAGTTCGTGGGATGGGGATTTGCTGTCTCACCACCATCTTTCCCAGTGTCAAACCCCCGGGTTCTGCGTCTGTGTCTGCCGTCGGTCTGGTGGGGGGGAAGCTACGACCATCCCGCCGCTCTCACCGTTGCTCGCTTGTCCTCCCCTCCCCCTCCCCTCCTCTGTCCATGTGGTGTACAAGAGTCATGACCAAGACAACAGCTGGAGAGCTAGAGGTAGTTGGAGAAGCTACAGTACGACGTACTGATTCTGTTAGACAGCTGGGAGCAGCTGCGTGGAGCGGCGGTTGCCGAACAGCGTAGCTTAGGATGCTACTGTACCAACGAGGAAGAAGCAAAGAAGCAGAGGAATGCTAACGATTTGTTCGGCGCCGCCAGAAGAAGCGCCCCCAGGCGACCGGCGAACAAGCCTCTGAACCACACATAAACCGCCCGACAACACATCTGGCATGCCGGCAGCAAGCAACTTACCTTAAGCTGGTGCATGTGGCAGCAGCAGCCATGCCGCGCTTATGTGGTGGGGCAACCTGCCAGCTGCACAGTGCACCGGCATCAGCATGTCTTTCTCGCAGTTCGACTGGCTGGTGGGCTGAGAGAGGGGGGATGAAGGGAACTTGGGAAGGGCGAGCCCAGCCCATGTGTGTCTGCTCTGCCCATCACCGACTCGCCAGCACCAGCACCAGCACCAACAACCAACGCTTCCGCTCCGCTTCCATCCGATGGAGCCCCGGCGCGATGCAGGCAGTTCGAGGGCGGTGTCGCCCTTGGTTCGCTTCTGCTTTGGGGGGTTTTCTGTTTCTATCTTCGGAACGCCGAACGAACCTGCCGCCGACTGCGACTCACACGACAGCGCTGCTTTTCTTCATTTGCATATTGTCTTTGCTGCACCTGCTCGGCAGATCTCTGAAGGGCCTGCATTATCGTTCCGAGTCTGGCGCATCGTCCGCCCCCCTGAAATCTGAATTGGCGGTCGTCCCTCTTCTTTCGTGCGAGTGAGACGGGTTCGGGCCTGCAAGGGGCGCCCCAGGTCCGAACGACGTCACGTTCTTGGGCGCAGCGGAGGAGGGGCCACGCTGCGCTGCGCTTCCTGGGCGGCGACGCCGACGGGACTAGGGAACAACCGACCCGTTACGATATCTTGAGCGTTTCCCGTGTCTTTCCCTCTTTGTTTACTCTTGCAAACCCGTGCGATAATCAATCGAGCGTTGCGTAAGCCCTGAGGGATTCGGTAATATCGAGTTCATTTAGTCATGCCGGGGTCTTTGGAGTCGAGTCAGGGAGCTCAGGGTAGGTACCATAGCAAAGATGCACCGTAGACTGCCGAGGTTGGGGGGTTTAGGGCGGGGTCCCATCATCCCGCACCTCCGTGCGGCGACGGGGCCCGACCGTCCCACACCGGCGCAACCGCAACCGCAACCTGGACGTCCTCCCGTGAATATTCTCCTGCAACATCCTGTGTTCCCCAGCCTTGCATTTCCCACTTCATAGACGGGCACTATCGACTCACTAAAGCGACCGCCCGCAACATCAACACCAAGCAACATGCGAGACCGGCTCCTCGGGGGAGGAGGCCCAGACCTCCCGCAACTGGGCCTCGGGCTGGCGGGCTTCGCGGCGGCGGTCGCGGCGGCGACGCTGCTCATCCGGAGCCCGGCGGCGTCCAGGACGGTCATCACGCCGTCGCCGGGGCGCGACCGGCGCAAGACGGCGCGGTCGCCGCGGTGGACGGTGCTGCCGCGGCTGTCGACACTGGCGCGGGACGAGCTGCCGTACCCGCCGGACGTGTTCCCGGGCGCGCGGGACGTGGACACGCCGTACGGGAACCTGCGGGTGTACGAGTGGGGGCCCGAGGATGCCGGGGAGAGGGTGCTGCTGCTGCACGGGATCGGGACGCCGTGTCTGGCGTTGGGGGGCGTGGCGGGGGAGTTTGTGAGACGGGGGTGGAGGGTGATGACCTTTGGTGAGTTACTCGCCCTTTCTTCTAAAAACCATGTGCTGAATGTTGGCATGGTAGATTTCTTTGGGAGGGGGTACTCTGACGCGCCGACGGATCTGCCGTACGACTCGCGGCTGTACACGACGCAGATCCTCCTGGCGCTGGCGTCGTCGCCGCTGCGCGGGTGGACGGGCGACGACGCGTTCCATCTGCTGGGGTACTCGCTGGGCGGCGCCGTCGCGGCGGCGTTCGCGGCGAGCAGCCCGCACCTCGTGCGCAGCCTGACGCTGGTCGCGCCGGGCGGGTTGATACGCTCGGCGGCGCACGTGGGCTGGCGCAGCCGGTTCTTGTACAACTCGCCGCTGCTGCCGGAGGGGTTTAGGAGGTGGGTTGTCGGGCGGCGGCTGGCGCCGGCGAAGAGGGCTGGAGGGGGGGATGTGCCGGAGGCGGAGGCCGTGGACGGCGTGGAGGAGGCCGGGTGGGATGAGCTGCGGCTCGTGGGCGGGGGACGGATCGGGGAGGTTGTGGGGTGGCAGCTGGCGGCGCACGAGGGGTTCGTGGGGAGTTATGTGTCGACTATACGGGAGGCGCCGGTGTATGACCGGGCAGACGAGGAGTGGCGGGTGCTGGCGAAGGTGTTGGAGGCGCGGAGGGAGGAGGGGGATGTGGCCGGGGCGGGGTTGAGGAAGGGGAGGGTGTTGTTTGTGCTTGGGGAGCGGGACGAGATTGTGGTGCCTGGGGAGACGGTGTGGGATGCGCGGAGGGTGTTGGGGGAGGACGCGGTGGAGGTGTTGGTGTTGAAGGCGGGGCATGAGGTTGGGGTGACTAAGGGGGAGGAGATTGTGGATGGCGTTTTGGCGGCGTGGGCGAGGGAGTGAAGCTAGATTGGATAGACATTTTGGGTGTTGGCACCTTAGACGGGGGCCGTGTTTCGTTGGCTAGACGTTGCGAGTGTAAAAGAGTTGTTTAGACTTGTTAGAGTACTTAGATTAGAGTCATCAAAGATGCGGCTGAGTTGAGCTGGAGACCCTTTCCGTGCTCACCCACGTGGAGAGGAATGTGGTGTGGTACTCGGGGAGGATTGCTAGGGTAGGTTTCTTGTAAAACCGTGTCTTGGTCGAGAGATCTGGTGTCTCATCGCCCGGACGGAAGGAAAGGGTCGCCCGGAGGGACCACGGGACCAAGGGACCTTTCCATTCCACGGCCCGTTCATGGAGCTTTCGGTCCGAAGGTTCATGTCATGTGGAATTGTCGATCAGGGTCTGGTGGCATGTTGGTGTGGGGGAGCACGCTTTGTAACTCTGCAGTTATTTTGATGTTTCTTTGGGGAGGGTTCCAAGACACAGTATGGAAACAACTACTGTATTCAGGATTTCCTCTGAAGGCTACACAGTCTATTATGCTCAACGGTGGAAGTCAAGACTCCTGATTCCGGAACTTCCGATAGAGACATGCGACTCGGAGACTCAACGAATGGATAGCTATACTTGAACAAATTCCCAGGGGTAATAGCGGAGGAACGACGATCAAAAGACCGTCAAATACATCTGCCCGTTTACCTTGGAGCGCGGTCACAGCGACGACGGCACAGAAGCCGAAAGCTAGGAGTAGTGTGATGATCACTTTTTGCCAGGGATCGCAGCATCTGGCGCTGCGGAATGAAGATGTCGAGACGGCGTATAAAGCGAGGAAGAGAAGGACCAGTAGCGCGTCTGGTTCTGACCAGCGGATGGCCGAGACGAGAGGTTTCCAAGTCTAAGGACGTAAGCATTCATGAGGGATAGTTCATGGCAATATCAGCGCACCAGATTCCGCTCAAATATGGACTCGTTTCCAGGAGGCCCAAGGTTGAGCCAGCCGCTGACCAAAGTAGACGACAAGGGACGAGACCAAGGAGATGAAGCCTGTGGATGCGGCCCGGAAGTGATGCTGTCTGGATGATTGATGCCCGTTCCGAGTATTTATGCGGGCGCGTGAAGTGTGATTCTCTCCCAAGTCTCTGAATGTATGTGAAAGAGAGCGTTCATGAGTGAGCGGCGTGACGGCATCCGCAACGGGATGATCTCTGCGGTCCACAACGTAAGGAGTCATCGCAGACACCACCGCCGTCTTCGGAAACGAATCTTAGACCAAGACCATCGCTTAATTTACTTTCTCTGTCCGAAGCTACCAACCCGGGATGCGGTATTTCTCGGGGAAGTATGCGAAGGAGGGTCAGCCGTCAGGCTGGGCTGTTTGCCCAAAGAGGGTGGACAGGGGTGACCAGCGCGCTTCTCAGCTGCCGATCAGCTATCAAGATACCCGTCAGCATGGATTCGGAGTCGCTCAGGCTAGCTTTCCGCCGATTCAGCCGCAGTTGACTGGTTTCCCTTCATCTTACTCGGTTGTGCGACCCCATCACCTCTCACGGCGCGATGAGAGCTTGGAAAGCGGAGTCAATTCTCTCAACAGAATGAGTTCGCGGACTTGCGGCCTCATCTTGCAAGTAGACTACAAGGGTTTCTCAAAGTTTCCGAAACTACTGCAATTGTATTCTTAACCTCCGCGCGGGATATCGTGCTGGGGATATCGCGGGACCAGTCCGCTGGTCCAGCCGGGCTAGCGCAGAATAAGGAGCCGGTGGACGGGACCGGGTACTTTGGAGCAGCCGCGTGGACAGGATGATAGGAAGCTACAGAGTATATAGATAATTTTATGCCATTCAAGTGTGAAGAAGCGCTCTTCCCCCCCCCACCCCGAAACCTTCTGTCAATATTGCATCTTGCATAACTCTACCCCTCGCGACGGGCCCGTCGTGAAGTATCTTTAGAGGAACTACCCACCTGATTGGTCGGGGTTGACAACTCTACACGGATGCCTTCCTCCATAGCTCAACAACAAATTTCCATCAAGGGCATCAGGAAGTTTTGTCCGTGGACCCTGGACGAGGCGGGAAACTCCAACAATCCCATTCGGGCAGTAAGCATGATTCCATCGTCGGCAGTTTCGCTAGCGCCAGACTACAAACCCCGCGCTGATTAAACGCGGGATGCAGTGCGCGAACCCAATACTCTGGAGCAGCGGGTATTTGTGACCCTATCACAGCGACGTCCACCCGGCCGTAGCCTGGCCGGTGATGGCTTCATTGAGCTTTTTCCGGGAGTTGTGTGTCGGCAGCCCCGCGCGAGTCACGTTTGCGCCGACAGAGATGACTTCCTTTTTGCGCTCGACTGAACTCAACGATACGGACACGCAAGGCATGCTTTTGTCGAGGGAAAAACTACCTCCGAAATCAGTGAAGTTATCCTTTGGCTTACGCAGGCCTCGTTCGTGGCGGGCGATGATGGAGGTGAATTCGGGTATAAGAGAGCAGGCAGTTGCGTTATTCGCAGATTTTAATGGCATACAACTATCAGCACTATCATCATCTAGACAATCTATTGCTAAGATCCTCATATTCTCATCGAGATCTACTATCAAAATGCTCAGACTTTGGAGTGTCGTCCTCTTTTTCCTCCTCATCGGACCCAGCTTCGGTCTCCCGCCCCTACGCGGGATGGTCCCGAGAGGCAGGACCAGGCCTCACCCCAACACCGCAGGCTCGACGAACGAAAAGTTCCACAACTGCAATTCGTATAAGTGGGATGTCTACCACGGGGCAAGCGCGGGTAGCGGCAAAGGAGTTAAGGAGAACTGCTGCCAAGTAGCTGGTTTCACGCCGCAGAAAGGCTCGAAGATCAAGTGCTAGGAATAACATGCCCAGCAAGTTAGGTCTGCGGTGGACGTGCATCAAAACTGCATAGACATTGGTGCAGACCTTGTGGTTGATCGTGCCGATGAGGATATACACTCGGTATTGGTGGCTACGAGAGGTTGGGTAGATGGCTGGGTGTAAGGGGTTAAGTCATAGGTCCCGGGGTTCACGACGAGTGGCGATCGTCCTGTTTTAAGCAGTCTATCTCTAGGAATTGATATGGGTCCCTGAGCCCTGTATGTTTATATGATTGGCTACGAGAGGCGGTGTCGTTGGTCGAGATTTCACCTACATTCATGACAACACAGTGGCTTCCACTGGCCAAGGGCCTGTTTCAGCTTGCCAAGACACACTTCCAAATTCAATTGACGACGAGTTCCATCGACACAAGTCCGCATGCAAAGTGACTCGATTGAAAAGCTGAAGCCGTCGACGGGTTGATTGGTCATGACGCACCAAGCGCAAGCAGCGCGAGCACCTCTGGCCTGACAGGAGAGAAAATCGGGCTGTAGTCAACTTTCCCGAATCTATTGTCCTCCTTTAGACACCTCTCCTGACTTGGATAGACTTCGATGCCAAAGCTCATCACTATTGCGATGTAAAATACTCAGATCATCCGCAAATCACTCATACTTGGGCCGCCCCGCTCCTTCCCGGAGTCACGGCCCCACACGGCGCCGGTTCCTGTCTCGCCGGCGACGGCATCCGGGGGCTCTCTGAAACATTGATCCTTGAAGACATCACGCTGAAATTTCAGCTGCGAAGATATTGGAAACTCTGCTTTAGCACGGCTGAGTTTGAAAAAAGGTACAGAAGGTAGTCTTCCAATTAAGATGCAGCCGGGGGACGTGGCTTTCGCCGTGATATGAGCAACATCGACTCCTGTCTCTTAGGCCAACAAAGCTCAGGTGAGCCACTCATTTGAATTGAATAATGAGCCCTTCCTAACTATCTCATCTTTCCTCGCCCTTTGCAGAGGCATCATCAGTATAAGTCACCCTCTACAGAGGCATCATCATTATAAATAACTTGACCATGTATATAATTGAGAATGAACAATCGAGCGATGGAAAATACCATGGTTTCCCAGGACTTTTGCCACATATTTCATGGCACTACCTCACAATATGGAATCTCTAACAGTTGCTCTCATCACAGGAGCCAATGGCGGGATTGGCCGTGCTGTTGCCGAAATCTTAACAGCGGACCACCGCTACCACATCATCATTGGTTCTCCGGGGGGTTGCTGGGGGTCAAGATATAGCTAATTCACTGAAATCTCGTGGTCTGCTCGCATCATCGATATAACTCGATCTCACGCTCGACGAAGACATTTTTGCTGCTGCCGCCTATATTTCAGAAACATTTGGCAAGCTCAATGTTCTGGTCAACAACGCCGCTGTGCACTTTGCCGTGACGCATAGCCTCCCCGTTCGGGAGCAGTGGACATACACTTTCGCCACAAATGTCGTCGGCACTGTCGTCTTGACCGACAAACTCTTATCGCTTCTTCGCAAGTCCGAATTCCCGTGGACCGTCTTCATCAACTCTACCAAGGGATCGATGGGGGCGACGCTAGACACCACCTTGGCGCTTCAAGACCTCACATTCAATTCTTACGATGCCAGAAAGGCCGCGGTCAACATGTTGACTGCGGCTATGTCAAGGTACTGAAAGATGTTGGAGGAGTTGCGAATGCTGTCTTGCCCAGGACTGGTTGACACTAAGATGACAGCATCTATGGGCGGTGAGATCTTGGCGAGCCACGGAGCTGTCTCGATCGAGCTGGGCGCTAGGAGAATTGTAAAGATGGCTACGTTGGAGAAGAGAAGTGGTGTGTCAGCGACATTTTCGAGTAGGAATGGGACTATTCCTTGGTAACACTTGAGCACCAAGACGATCTCATCTTCCATGCCTGCTTTATATATACTTATGAAGATGCCACTCCCCGAACGTGCTATGGCTCTGCTTGATCGTTACCCAGCCTTTAATACTCCCCATCCTCCATTGTCACGAGACCATTGATGTACATATGCTTCACAACAGGATATGTCGCTAATGCGTAGTTGCTCTGACGACTTAGAATATAGCGTGGCGTGACTCCCTGGAACCCTTCGATAGGAATGACTTTCCAATCTGGAGTGAATGCATGTAAGAAATAAGTTGCTGTCCAATCCAGAGGCCACGATGGCTTGATGGGAGTCCAGTCAATTTTGACTTCCCCATCATCCGCTGACGCTGTTAATCCGGCGTCAATGTCGAGCTCCAGAGTCTCGTTTTGTAGCCCAAATAACTCAATTGCGTCCTCCGGATTCCAACCAACTGGCGCAAAAGCTTTACTGTCGAGGATGAGCACCTCGCCTGGTTCGCGAACAAGACTCTCCGCAACTCTGGTAAGACACCAATTGCTGTGTGTGGTCCACCCGCCGTTGTAGAACTTGTGCATATTTTCCATCCAGAGCTTCGTCATCTTAGTACCCTTTTTCGACATGAACGTGCCGCTGTTCAAGTTTTGATCTATCTGTCGGCCTCCGACAGCCGTGAACCCGCTCTTGCGCAGCGCAGCCACATCTCGTAACACCTGTACATCGAAATCAATGTACACACCGCCATATTCATGGACGGCTTTGACTCTCATGAAGTCTGAAATATGCTCTTTATATGCCAACTTGACTCCTTGATTCGTTTCATGCGGGGCTTCCATCCATTTCACTTGAAGACCGGGCATCGAGAAGATTCGCGCAGCCCATTTTCCGGAGGATCCGTTGCGAGCGCGGTCGATCTGAGCTTCTTTGGCGTTTGTATGGAGATATATAGTGTGTGGTTTCAGATAGAACCAGGCTGAGTACATCGATAAGTATTGCTCGAAGGCAAGTCTGAGCTCAGAATCAACATCATAGAGTGCCCAAACAAAGTGCACTTGGTTTGGTATTTCGTCCTTGCCCCGGAGGATTGTACTCGTGAAGTTGAGATTGGTGTTCGGTCGCATTTTCATTATTATCAACGAGATGCTTATGAATGAAAGCATAAAGAGTATGGGCAGTACTGCACGGGGAATGGGCGGGCCTCTGAGCAGGGACGATAACCACATCGTGATTGGAAGTGACAGAGGAAGGATTGAGATGACGGGTCTTGTAATGGAGGTGTTCGTCGAATTTAAGTCATGACTGAAAGCAGCACAAAAGTGGTGTTAACCTTCTGAATAAAGTTCTAAGTAAGTTTCGGTCAGACTTCAGTAGCCAAAAAAGATCTCCGGATGTGCCGTGCGCATTGGCGGTGGTGCGGCAACCCACCGCTACAAGGGGAACGTTGAAACTCACGGGCGAAGATGACGGGACGCGTTAAGCACTCGGAAGTCTTTAAGGCTTATAAATTTTGGCATTCTCTGAGGGGTACTCGCACGTTTTCATGGAAGGTTACACTGTGGAAGGAGAAGATCGAATTCCGGGTGTAGTATGGCACTTCGGGTCTCCTACACACTTGCAGTAACGTAGACAGTCTGAATCACAGTGCTTCGCGGAGCGCATCGTGACACCCTGGAGGTGCTAGTTGAGGAGACGATGGCCAAGCTCGAGGTTGATGTCGTGGACGGTACCAAAACCGCTTCAGCCGTCTGAACACTTCCACTCAATGTCGAAGAGACAAGTCCTTCGCCAGGCTGTTGAAGAGACGTAGAGTTCGAGGTGAGAGTCGTCGTCGCTGCAGGCACCGTATTTTCCGCCACAAGAGTCGAGGTGATCGCCGGGAGAGTCCAAGGAGTAGCAGTCGGGGCAATGCTGACACCCTCAGCCGTGACGTTCGCCGCGAGGGGCTGCGGCCACACGGCAGGGCCGGGCATGGTGTAATTCACAATCCACGGGCGGTACATGTAGAACTCAATACCGGGCTCGTGGCCGGTGTACAATCCGGGGATCTTGACCAACGGCCCCGGGACTCCGGAGCTGCCGCTCGCATTCTCGACCTCAATCTGCGCGCAGTTGAAGTAAAACTCGGCCCCACCGAAATCTCCCGCTCCGTGAACGCCAATATGTTCAATGCGGAGGAGATACTGTCCTGCCGGAGTTGCTTCGGGCAACTTGAAGGTGAAGTTGCCGACGTCATAGGCACCCCACTGGACGCCCTCGCTGGAGAATGTCTTGGGGCCGAGCTCGAAGATCTTGAACCAGTCGCCGGAGCCGTCGTACTCTCGCACGTCGCCCGGAGCTTTGGAAAGGTATGCCTGCATCGGGCCGGGATGCTGGATCCGCCCGCCGAAGTTGAGGCCGAATCCAACCTCATCGCCGGCCTTCACCTTGTAGATGCCGGTCTTGCTTGCGTACCGCATGGAGTCAGTCCGGCAGCGGAGGTCTGTGCTGTCGTATCCGTTTTTCAGGGGCATATAGCCCTGGGTATTCTCGCGGACATATTCGTTGTAGTCGGTGAAGTTGCCGTTGACGATGAGGTGGGGGAAGAAGTAATGAGCGGACGCGCTGGAGATGGCAGCGGCTAAGCTAAGGAGGGTGGAAGACCTCATCTTGATGTGAAGTTGGAATGGAAAAGACTGTAAAGGATGGAAATGAGTGGATAGCCAATGGCTTGACCGGCACAGGAGAGGATGAGAGACTACAAGGACGCTAATCTGGCATCTCAGTGGTGTTGCTTGGTTATGTAGAGAGAACACCACTCCATACGACTCTGACTGTCAGCCTCCTAATTGACTGCCGTGCAACCATCACCTGTACCTGAAAATGCCGGTTGGTCCTGTCATCACATAGGCCGCCGACATTATCATTTGATGTCTACCGTTCCGTTTCAAGAGCGGCCGGGGCTGGAGCGTACCCTTGAAAATATAGGCGAATAGGCTTCAACAAAGGACGCGTCCCTGAGTGACAGTTCGTCGACCTAAGAAAAGTCCCTAGCGATGCGCACTAGGCTAAGTTCAAAGCGGTTGTTCAAGAAGCACATCAATGGGGCATCCCACCGGCTGTCATGGGCGGCCCGCTTGGCTAGTGTATCCTTAATACCAAGAGCCTCTTGTCCTGCATGAGCCACAGCGCCTATCTGATAGGGCTTCCAGAAGCGCTCTCCGTACATTGGGTCGGATGCGGATAATCGTGAAGAAAGACAAGAACGTGAGGTAATTCTGCCACTGCCAATATAGGCGAAATAGGGGTAGCGGATTTCAAAGCTTACTATGAGGCGCTGCCTGTGAAATGTATGTGATCAAGACGAACATGTAGCATTGCTGCAATGCTCTGAGGGGTATGCCTGGAAAAGTTCTTTGCGAGCTGAGGAACAAATAGAAGCGCTCGTCAAGAGTGAGTGAGCATGGGCTTTTATTATGTGCCCGCAAGCGGACTTTTCTCCACTACATATCCTCTTGAAGGTCAAGACTCATGTCGAGGTATGTCTTTACATAGACCTTATCTCTTCCTCGTACTCTTCGAGAGCCTTCTCTGCTTTCTCTCTGTCCCATCCAGTACCGTCTCCATCGGTGCCTGGCCATCCAGCATCACTCATTATCTGTCTCCTCCTCAAGTCGTCCTCGCAGAGGTTGTCATTGTCGTTCGGCTGACATACGTCGCCCCGAAGAAGATCTGGCGTCCAGTTCATGATTCTGTACTGCTCCTTGCAGAATTCGAAGAATGTCTCGATGCGGTAGGTCGGCATGCATTTCCATCCCTGAGGCCCGTATGGGTCTGCATCCACATCGTACCTATCCGCATCCCAATCCCAGGCCCATTTGGGAAGATTACCGTCGTTCTTCCACAGTATTACAACTCCACGCTTGGTGTCAAGCAGGAGAGTCCACCCAACCTGCTCCTCCCGGGCTGATGCGAGGCTTATGATGTAACCCGGAAGTCTGCCCTCTTCGTTGTCTAGCTCGGCGGGCTCGAGGGCAGGCCATCTCTTGATTTCCTCACAGAACTGACTGTCGATATAACATTTTGGCCTAGTTGACTCTAGGATGCATGGGTCGATAACGAAATATGGAATGTGCCTCAAAAGTTCAATGACCTCCTTCGTCTTATCCAGGCCGGCGAAAGATTCGTGCGTGATTTGTGGCCAGCCGGTGGGGGGCGGGTATTTCAGGACCGCCTCCTCTTCTCCATGCATGCGTTTCATGAATTCATAAAAGGATGTGATGGCTTTGACGGTAGCGTCGTGCGAGTATTCAAAAGACTGGGACATGTTCGAGAATATTCGGAGCAAGATGAGTATATAAGGTGTCAAGAAATGAGGCTGATGATGTTGGTAGGGAACCAGCTTGCATCTATTATAAGTTTAAGGGCCGCGCGAAAGATTCGAACGCAAGCTGACAGAAAGGAAGTTGTCGAAATGAACAGTTGTTCATTTCTTGGTTGGTTGGGTATGGCCGGTCGAACCAACAGAGAGGGGTGGCTGGAGGCCAGGGGTAAGCTGTTGGTTGTCGTCTGGACAGTTGGAAGGTGATTGATACCGCCTTGGCTTCGAAGGTCACCGATGTTCAACGCTTTGTGAATAAAGGAAATTATGGTGTTGGAAGATGTGATTAGAGATAATGATGTGCATTTACATAGGGGCCGTGTGGCATCCAAAGAACGCCCACAGACTTGTGAACACTAAGTTGAATTATGGTCAGCATAAGCCAACATGAAGAGGCGAGACCCAAATACCATCCTCGAGCCAATCTTTGTCTCGCACCCTCCCTACCTGTATTAACAACTACAAACATAAGCCTGGGGTCCATTCGATTACCAGAAAGTGCTTCCTCCGCTTCAACCAACCGCAGTCTCTCTGAGATGTTAGTGAGGCTTGTACGTTGATGACGGCGCCAGGCTAGTGCGCCTCCGCCCCGTGACAAGGCCACGACCCATCCCATACCAATTCCCGTGGCTCATCAACTTGTCTCTTAAAGTTTACCCAAGCCGTTGCCTCCAATACCGACGCCCAGAATGCCCACTTGGTCGAGAAACCCTTGGCTCTGCGCCAGCAGAAGGGCATGACGAATTCGCAGCATTTTGAACTCCAGGTAAACGCCTAGTAAAGCCGCCAAAATGAGCCCCTCTCCCAACCTCCCAAACTCTCGACGTAGTCTTGGCTGGTCTTGATGACTGCTGAGCAGAATTACAACATCGCAGCCCTACCACTCCAATTCCTTCTTGTCCCCACCACCGCAACCTCCATCACCATCTACGTTCTGCGGTTTTCGCCACTCGTAGACTCCACCTCTTTTGTCAAAAGCGCTTTTGTCCCACGCAACTTGCTGCATGGCCCTCTTCACCCCAACATCCAGCAAAGAGTCGCTCTTCTTCATCGGCCCGTCGCCCTTGTCGAGGAAGCGCAGACGCTCGTCCAGGAGAAGGTAGCTCCCGGCCATCGTCTGGTTATCCTCTGGCACGTAGCACGGCAGGTGCTTATGCCTGTCACAGAACGTCTTCCACTGCTCCTCGGAGATGAGAAACTTCCGCCCATCGCGCACCCGCGTGTCGTCCTCGTTCTCGCCCTCGACGATCAGGCACTGGAACACTTTCCATCGGAACGGCGCCAGCTCCGCAATCTGCGCCGCCATGTCCTCGTCCCAGTTGTAAATGTTGACGACCGTGTTGAGTTTGAACATGATGCCGTACTCGCGGCACCACTCCGCGATGCGGAAGACCTGCGCCACGTGGTCTCCGTCCGCCTGGCCGTTCTCCCCGCGCCCAATCGCCTTGTTCGTTTCCCGGACGAACGAGTCGCACGAGATAGCGAGGATGTCCAGGTACCGCCCGTGCTCGCGGAGGAACTTCTCCTGGATCTTGCTCCCGTTACTGACGATGCTGACGCTCTCGAGGTCTAGATCTTCTTTGCAGTACCGGAGAAGCTCTCCCAGGAACTTTGGGTGCAGGAAAGGCTCTCCGCCGGCGATGTTAAGCTTGCGCATGCCGGCCTCCTTGAGGAGACGCAGGCCGCGCTTGGCCTCGTCCAGGGGGAGGATGTAGCCTGAGGTGTTGGTGTGGAAGCAGAACCCGCAGGCGTAGTTGCATTCGCGGGAGGGGAAGTAGTTCACGGAGACCGGGGCGTCCGGGTCGTTGGCCACCTGCGACTTTGACTTCTCCAACGTCTCGCTTTCAGGGGGGCAGACTTGGTATGGTTCGGCGCGGCGCCGACGTGAGAGATAAGCTACTGCAGCTGCCAGGACGCCTACGACCCAGACGAAGTATGGGATGGCGGAGAAGAGCGCTAGCGCCGCTTTGGCGAATGAGGTTGATATCTCCATCCTGTTTGGGCAACCTCTCAAAGGAGGCGAAGTCTTGGAGACTTATATAGCTGATCGTAGCTCGTTTGAGCCTTTTTTTTTTTTTCTGAACAACTGTTGTCGACGAGCAGAGAATCATGTTGAGGGAGGGATATGGGGCTGTTGATAAGGTATTAGAGTTCAGCCAGGTGCTTCTCATTTCAACCTTCCACGTGATTGGAAGAAAGGAAATGTCGTGAGCTTATGTAATGCTAAACCGACTGCAATATCCCGGCCGACGACGTACTGTAACGTTGCCTGCAGCTCATCTACTGGACATGACCTTGCCAACACACGATCGGTAGACAAGCGAGCGCCATGGACACCCAAACCTCCGCGAACAGGCGGAAGTTCGCAGTGATATTTGTCCTCGGTTCGTCCTTTTGTGTTGGGCACAAGGAGGCATACTTATCATCTCGACAGGAGCACCTGGATCAGGCAAGGGGACAATCTGCGCGTACCTGGCACACAAGTACGGCCTATTGCACTTTTCCGTTGGGGATAATCTGCGCACTTGGATGCAAGCAAACCGCGAGACGCCTCTCGCCGGCCGCATCCAGGAGAAGCTTGACCACCAAGGCTTCCTCACGTCTGAGGAACTGAATCCGTTTCTGTGTCTTGCAATCGAAAATGCCATGCGACAAGATGGTCTGAAGGGAATCTTGATCGACGGCTTCCCGAGGTGCGAGGAGCAACTCAACTCGTGGACCAAGTGGCCCTTTCAAGACAGACTCCGTTTGGTAAGTCGGCGCGAGGCGAGCATGCAAGCCCGCAGACTTAAGGTCGTTAACCCAAATAGGAGGGAAATGCGAAGCCTGATGTCGTATTGCTGCTCAATGTGACGAAAGAAAAGGCCGAGGGGAGATACCTTGCGCGAGGCCGTGATCGCAACGACAGTGCGGAGAAGTTCACTAAGAGATATGCTGAGTACCTGAATGAGGGACCGCCTGTCGAACGACACTACCGAGATGCAGGTCTTCTAGTTGAGGTGAGCCTTCTATTGTTTGCCCCCTTGCTTATGATTAGAACCTTTGGATTCGACACTGAAGAACTCTTAGGTCGACAATAATGGTACCAAGGAAGAGAACATCACTGGAGTCGAGAAGACGCTGGAAACCAGCGCTCTGTGGGCAAGGGCAATTGTAGATCACGAGATGAAGTCATGGTTCGTTGTGTGAGGAATGGTCTTAATTTCCAAAGACTTGTGGCGATAAGATGACGGTAGTACGCACCGTTAGTGGTTTCGGGGGGCTGCCACTGGAGTTGACTAAATGAAATCGCAGAACGGGCCTTGAGGTGTACCCTGACACGACCAGAGCCGATACGGCTGTCCGAATGTTCTTGTGCGCCTTTGCGCTTGAGCTTCAATAGATAGACAAGAGCTAGATCATGAGAGTGCCAGACAATGGCATTGGGGGCCGTTATGTAGTATAACTATGCGTCTCTTATTCATTCCTCGTTGTCTCGTTCAAATCGTTAATTCCACCTGTTTCTGGATGACCCGTGTAACACCCATTGCGCCTCGAATTTCGGATGCCGTGCGCTTTGAACATACTGGTCTCGATCAAGTAAGCTTTGCGAACTCAGGATTCGCAGCTGCAGGACAGACATATCCTTCATCCTAACAGGTCGTCTGGCAAATCCATACAGCAATACCATCTGCGTCGATGTAGCTACGGCGATGCTTACAAGTAACACTCCTGTTCGAGTATCACACTATTGGTTGTATGAACAAGTCTGATGCTGTGCTCGCTTCACTTGTCAAGCCCCCGTGCCTTGACGAAGCGATTGATCTGCTCGCGAGTGAGCTTGTCGTTGTATTGCTCTTGACATTCGTAGAAAGAAATAAGCTCCTGCGTGCAGTCAACCATGGCGGCGATGTCGACACTGCTCTCAGCCAACCAGGCACCGTAACGCTGCACGCGACCAAACCTAAGATCCGGCTGCTTCTCCTTGTCCGCGGAGTTCGGGGTGCCTGGGGTCGGAGGCAGTCCAGGAGCCCTGCCTTGGGCCTGGGCCAGGGCCGCACTCGCAGCAGCAATGCCCGCCGCCGTTGGCTGATTCGATCCTGACATGCTGGACGACGGCCTGAGGACCAACACGAGGAGGATTGCAGTCAAGGCAATAGTGTGTGGTGGATACAGAAGAGGAAGGTCTGTCATGTAGTGATCGTTGATGATGGACCAGCCCAGCGCAACGTCCTCCTGGGTCAAAGCCAGCTCTTGCTGGTAGTTGTTGAGGGTGCGGTATGGCTGGTAGACGATGAGTTGGGAGCTCATCTCGGATATCATGAAGAACTCGCACTCGCCGAGCTTCGAGGTGTCGAGTCCGAGAAAGTCAGGCCACAACGAGCGCGCCTCGCTGACAATCAAACGAATATGCTGTGGACACTCCTCCATCTTACAAGCCAAGTAGAGGGCGGTTGCTACGACAAGGTATGGGTTCGTTCGGCGAATTTCGACCTTTGTGTAGAAGCGCTTAATGTAGACCTGGGCGGTGGCCATGGCCTGTTGACGGACAACCATTCGTTTACCGAGGCGATTAACCTCTGAGGTTTGAGTTAGCGAGACAATCTCGGCGAATAAATGCGGGAGGGAACAAACGTTGGTTGAAGTAGACGCCCAGGTGCCGCTGCTGCGGGAGGGAGAACATCTGGACGAGGTCGGCATTGTCGTCTTCCAGCTTCTGTCGCACCGCACCGAGGTCGTCTTTCGAGAAGAGCCAGAAGCGACGCTGGGTCGACTCCCAGTAATTGGCAGCCATGACGACCTGGAGCAGTATCGATTCGAGCCCTATGTCATGATTTGCGTCTCAATTGCACCGTACAGCCGGTTGACAGAGGTGCCCGGTTGGTACGGAGGAATGCAAGGCTGAAGGTTGAAGTTGGAGAATGGTTGCGAGGCTGGTGAACACCAAGAGGTTGTGGCAGTTCCCACGTCTGGTGTGGCGGTGCGCGTCGTCCGATAACGATAAGATGGAATGTGCCGCGGGACGGGCAGACGGGAATAAAGGAAGCCGCTGTCACTGAACAGGGCAGCCACAGAAGCTCTGGAGCACTGAAAGCTCCGGCAGGACTGCTAATTGGCGGCAGCTGATTGCCTCGCTTGTCTCGCCTGTGGGACCCCGGCACCCTCTGAACCCCCCCATGTTGCCGAGCTTTTGACGCTGTGGCTTCTGCGCGAACCACTTGCGGCAGGCGGGAGCGGGTTCTACTTTTTCTTGGTCGACGCCGCACCTCACGATCCCTCCTACGTCAGTCCTTGTGACTTGCAGCATGCAAGTGTCGCGACAACACCTTTCCCAACCCGCCATGTCTGAATGAGACAAAACACACATACCGAACCCCCCGCGAGCGACTCACCT
Organism: Colletotrichum gloeosporioides; assembly: GCF_011800055.1. NCBI lineage: Eukaryota > Fungi > Ascomycota > Sordariomycetes > Glomerellales > Glomerellaceae > Colletotrichum > Colletotrichum gloeosporioides. The sequence goes on from NW_025544719.1 coordinate 790,627, forward strand.
TACCGATAACCCTCGTCGTCGCCCCATGACTCCCGCATCGAAACCGAAGCCCCGACTCTACTGCCCTGCGCCCTGATGCCGCTGCTGCCATGGGCGTGACAGAATGGGTTGCCGAGCTCGAGATGGACATGGAGGAATCGCAGAACCAGCGCGATAAGCGCGTGGAGGAGCTCTGGAAGCAATTGGATGTCCAGGGCACTGGCTACCTCGACTTCAAGGGGCTGCAAAAGGGCCTGAACAGGATCGATCACCGTCAGCATCTTTCTTTGTCCGACGCTCCCGTGTGGGATGTTACTGATGTCGCGCTGCAGCTATGAGGAATGCGGAGGACATGTTGCGGAGGATCATGACCGTCGTCGACACCAACGCCGACGGCAAGATTCAATACGAAGGTGAGCTGCGAATGGAGTTTTGAGCTGAGGCTGGAGCTCGTTGGCTGGGTTCCCCTGTCTTGGGGGTCGAGGAGAGGTGCTAATGGGTGTTGATGCCAGAGTTCCGCACTTTCGTCGAGCAGACCGAGAGGCAGCTCATGATATTGTTCCAGTCAATAGACAAGGACAACAATGGACGGCTGGACAAGACTGAGCTGCAGGAGGCCTTCAGGCGGGCCGGGCTGGTTGTGCCGATGCGCAAGCTCAGTGCCTTCTTCGGAGACATCGACATGAACAACGACGGCTTCATCAGCTTCGAGGAATGGAGGTGAGCCTGATTCCCCTTTCCTCAAGGGTTCTCCTTTTCGTGTCAGAGATGATGGGCTGGAAATGACCGAAATTTGGTCCCATGTGATGGCGGGGCCTCAGGGGTTGTGATGTTCTCGGTGTAGTTCGGTGAAGGGTGGAGACCGAGATCTCAGGACGCTTCGCCGACACGCCGTGCATCATGGTCCCTTCCAGATCCCATCTGTGCAAAATTGGTAGAGGAGCAGTTCACTAACAAGGCATCTCCGATAGGGACTTCCTCCTGTTTATGCCAACGCACAATGGCCATGCGCCGCTCAAGGCAGTGTTGGACTTTTATTCGTCCATTGTCACTCTCACGGCTGAGGGTGATTCGATGGTGTCGGAGGAGACACTTGAAGGCTTAGGTACGACCGGCTTCCTTCTGCAAACCCTCTTTGGATCCATTTTGAGGATCGCATCACCTTCGGATCGTGAGACTCCGGCCGAGCCCCTCACCGACACGGACGGCCAGATGGTGCGTTCCCAAGAGGACAATCCTGACATTTCGAAAATTCCTACCTCATCAAAACCAGCACAGCAGACTTCACCAAGCAGCTTCAGAGACCCTACCGCGACAATACCGTCAATACCGACATCAAAACACCCAACCATCACCGACAGCGTGGACGTCGACATGGCGGCGGCGGCGGTCCTCCAGGCCGGTGCCAAGGCCGCAGACGAACAGTTCACCGGCCTCGCGACCATCCGAAAACTCCCCGGCGTCGGCACCTCCCAAGCGAAACCGGTCACTGGCTCCGAGCAAGGCTCCAGCTGCGATGCAACTGCTGAACGCAAGACCAAGAGACTGACTGACTTCGCTCCTGATCCAGGTTATTTCATCGCGGGTGCCGTCGCCGGAGGACTTTCGCGAACTGCCACCGCCCCTCTCGATCGTCTCAAGGTGTACCTGCTGGTCAACACGCGAGCCACCACCGAGACGGCTGCCACTGCCTTAAAGCAAGGGCGACCAGTGGATGCTCTTCGCAATGCCGTCCGCCCCTTTGGAGACGCCGTTAAAGATCTGTGGAAGGCGGGCGGCATTCGGAGTCTTTTTGCAGGTAAGAAATTTGTCAGTCGCGGCGATGCTGCCGGCGCCCGAGTCATCTCTCGGCCCAGGGCATCGCCGTTGAAGTTTGTTTGCCCGATGCATTTACTGACCGAGTCAAGGCAATGGACTCAACGTCATCAAAATCATGCCCGAGAGCGCCATCAAATTCGGATCTTATGAGGCCGCTAAGCGGACTCTCGCTAAGCTCGAGGGCCACGACGACCCCAAGCAGATCAACGGGTACTCGAAATTTGTTTCGGGTGGTGTTGCCGGCATGGTTGCCCAGTAAGTCTAGCCCGTTTCAATCGCGATTGTTGCTGCTCGATCCCTGCCAACTCAAATGTTTCCATCCCATTGGTGCTGGTTTTTGTCGCTGTCACTGTTTCATTGTTATATCCGGCTTTGTTTGCTGACTGCAGGCTTTCAGATTCTGTGTGTATCCGCTTGACACGTTAAAGTTCCGCCTCCAAACATCAACAGTCCAAGGCGGCCTCACCGGCAATGCACTCGTTCTTGATACTGCCAAGAAGATGTGGCAAGCGGGTGGCATGCGCAGTGCGTACCGCGGTGTCACCATGGGCCTGATGGGCATGTTCCCTTACAGTGCCATCGACATGGGCACATTTGAATTTCTCAAGACTTCGTACAAGAGGTACATGTCAAAGTACCGAGGCATCCACGAGGAGGATGTCAAGCCAGGAAACATCATGACTGGGCTTATCGGAGCCACCAGCGGAGCCTTTGGTGCATCGGTGGTGTACCCACTGAACGTGCTGCGCACCCGTCTCCAGACGCAAGGCACGGTAATGCACCCCGCCACTTACACGGGCATATGGGACGTCGCACACAAGACGTTGAAGAACGAAGGCATGCGAGGCATGTACAAGGGCCTCACTCCCAATCTCCTCAAGGTTGCTCCCGCCCTGAGCATCACTTGGATTGTGTATGAAAACTCAAAGAAGCTCCTCGGATTAGAGTGAGGTACCGGTTAGAAAGGAAAGCATTGGAAACAGGGGGTGGTTGGTTCACTACAAAGAAACGCTCAACTGCAGCGGCCACGAAAGCCGGGGAGTATTCTAGGAGCGTCATATGGAGAGGGAAGACTATGGGACGGCGTAGGAGGAATGAATAGCCTGGTCGCCGATTTGAGAGCGGCTCATGATACAATTGCTTGAGGAACATGGCCAGTTGTGATGGCGTTTGGAAGATGTGGAGGCGAGATACCAGAAGACTTTCTATTTTGATTGCCCAGACTTGGGTGGCTACTACCATGGCGTGGGTAGTCGGATATACCAAAGATCTGTGCCCAATCCGGATGAGCGCTAATCGTGCAAAGTGGATGAACCACGTGGAGGCGATGCTTGAGGCTATCGTGACGACGAACGGGTCCTGCATCTCGTGTGCCGGACGGTCGGTGCCTAGATCTAACCTTCTTCTCGCGATCCGCCCATTTCCCCTCTCCCAAATTTTCAGATGGCAGGCCGGGTGACGTGGACATGGACCTCGGCGTCATCGTCGGCCCTACGAGGACCAGAAATCTTCAATTTTAACACCGACAATGGATAAGCTTCATCAAGAGCTTACGTGCGATCGTCGTCACCCCGCGCGTCAAGGTGCTCCAACCACGAGGAAGCTTGATTGACGACATGCCCCGTCGAGGTGCAGATGCGGGCACACGACTGTGATTCGTAACACCGTCAGCACTGAGCAGAGGGTAACACACATTAAGTTATGTATGCCCGGCCGGCCGACCCCGGCTCGGAGCGATAACCGAAGCGGCCAGCGTGGGAACTTTTGTCAGCGTAATATCGGGGTGAAGATGGTCCACCTCCACATGAAGTGATTGCGAAGAAATGTCAACTGTGAGAGAATGACGGAAAAAAAAAAAGGACCAACACCAAATGACAGTAGCTTCTTCCTGCCGTAGGCATCCAATCCCAGTCGACTGCATTCCCAACAATCTGACAGAAGTACCCTCTTCACAGTTGCTGTCGGGCGCGGCCCTGCTCCACCACACCACCTCTATCCAATTGAGTTTGATGCTACCGTTAACCAGCTTCCTGTTTCGTTTTGGGCGCACAGGCGTGTCGCAGTATCACGCAAGCCTACCAGCGTATTCGCAGGCGGCAGGAGTCAAGCATTTTCTGGCGGTGGTGCTACTGCGTAATAAGTCAAACATCGCGGGGCCCGTCTTGCTAAGATGCAGAGTCCCCGCCTCCGCCGTCCACCGCTGTGTCGGTACGCGGTCTCATATCTCCCTGATCTGCAGGCTGACGAGTCGCCCCCTCCTTTGCAGCAGTCATGTCGAGCATGCTGTCGCCGTATCGGGTACAGGCGCCGGTGTTCACACTGCAGGTGCTGCTATCGTTATTTTTCTTCGAGTTCCAAGGTAAGGTATGCGTAGTGTGTCTTGCGTCTTCGGCGGCCGCGGCTGGGTGACCGGGGGCGTTTCTCGCTATCTCTGCTCGTATATTCGCAATCGCACGGCGGGTGGTTGGGTTTGGGTTGACCGATGTCGACGCCGGTTAGCCGCAGAAGGAACGGGACTGGACCTGCCTCATTCAACGGTCCTGCCCGTGCCGCCGCTGTATCTCTAAGCCGACTCTTTTCCCTTTCTTACATTCTTCCCTCCCGAACTTCCCCTCCTACGTACCTGCCAACGTTGGAACACGCAACTATCGTCGTCTTCCTCTACTTTCCCATCACCATCAGCAACGACCCCGCCTTACGACGACAGCTTGCGCGCATTGTTTTTCCTTCGTACACAATTACAATTCGCATTGTAAGCTAAGCCGTCTTCAACAAGAAATTCTCCGAGCAAGTCGAAGCCCTGCCGTTTTGGTCTTGGCAGTCCGTTTTACCCGTCCCTCGACACTGCGCGTATCAGCCAAGCCCGTTGCGATTCAGCACCTGTCAAACCTGTTGTCAAAGGAGGTGTGAGAGACGGGACTGACCGTTCAGACCCTGAGGTTACCGTCGCAGTTTGTTTTGGGACGAATTTCTGGAGTGGGTGTAAGGGGCTGCCGTCTCAAAAGCCCAGCGAAAAAGCTCAAACAGTAGCTGCAATAAGCTGTGACCCCGGCATTGAAGAAACAGGGAGCGTAGTAGTAAAGCAGAAACCATCTGAAGGGAAGGGACACACACAGACACACAGGCACACAGGCACACAGGCACACAGGCACAGACAGACAGTCAGTCAGAGGGAGAGAAGCGAGATCGAAACGGTACACAAATAGAAACAGGCCCTGCTCTTGGGCTGCTGCCGTCGCCATGCCGGCCCCGTATTCCGACAACCTGTACTCCGCCGACGACTCCGAGTTCGAGGTCCCGGACGACGACCTCGACGTACACCTGTCGCCCACAGACGGCTACTTCCAGAGCTCATCGTCGTCAGCGGACAACCTCTACCCTCCGCAACAGGAACAGGAGCTGCAGCAACACCAATATCACCGTCGTGACCACACCACCGACAACGTCACCGACGCGACGCTGCCCACCTCCGCCGGCGTCCCGCATGTACCAAACGTCCTCGTCCAAGACCCCTCTCTGCAGCAGCAGCAAAAGTCCTCCAAGAAGGACACCGAGGCTAGGGAAGAGACGAGGTTAAACACCTCGCCGCATACGTACAACCGCGGTATCTCGTCGATCGACAACGACGACTACCACTACGACGACGGGTTCTCTTCCATCGGCGACAGCGTAGCCACGCCGTCCCACACGACGACGTACACCTCCCACGCCCAGAGCTCGTCGTCTTATACGCCGTACTCGCCGTCCACCGATACTCCGCTGCGCACGCCCCGGACACATCCAAGAAGGAGCCTCTTCTCCCATACGCCATCCCTCTTCAACATCCCCCGAGAGGCACCGCCGGCTTACACGCCCTCGCCCACGTCGCCCCTATCGTCATCATCCCCAAGAGAGTTCAGGAATTACCAGACCTTCTCCCCAGCAGTAGCCATGGGGGCCCCAGAAGAAGCGCGGCACCTGCTGGGCCGCGACCCTGAAAGCATGGGAGGCGACGAGCCCTACCAAGACGACGAGAGGCCGCTGCCGTGGAAGGACAGGGTCCTCAAGAGGTTCCCGTGGGCGTCGAGGAGGACGCTGAAGATGGTGCTCTTTGCCCTGTTGATGTTTTCCATCTTTGTCGGGTTCTTAAGTATGTTGAGCGGGACCGTGAGCCACTCGGTAGGTGACATTCTTTTCCAAGACTTTTGTTTTCTATTTTCATCAAAAAGTATGTCTCTCAATCTAACACACACACAGTCTCCCTCAAAGGAGCCCGCCAAGAACTTCGACCCTGTCACCGGCCTCCCAATCAAAGATGGGCCCGAAGCTCCTGCCGAGCCTTCCAATCCCACCACGCCGTCGCAGCCCGGCTCCGGCCCAGCAAGACCTCTCCCCTGGCGGCCTCAGTCCGCCTGCGCCCAGAACGAGCACCGTTTCGAGACCAGAGTCTTCGACGTCGGCTTCGACTCGTCCAAATGGCTGAGCGTCCTCCAGACCGTCCAAGAAGGCAAGCAGCCCTCCCACGGCGGCTACCAGCCCGACATCACTGGTGACATTGTCGTCCGCCGCCAGCTCTCCGACAGCCCGGGCCCGTCGGTCGAGCTCGAGGTTGTCGGCAACGACGAGCGCCTCAACGTCGAGGTCGAGTGGGACGCCAAGATCCAGCAGCTCCGCGTCAAGGCCCCTAATGCCATCGAATGGAGCCAGTCCTCGCGGCCGTGCATGGCCATCCGCGCCACCGTCTGGGTCCCCGCCGACGCCGAGCTCAACCAGCTCAAGCTCGCCGCTCTCCATCTCGGCGTGCGCTTCGTCGACGACCTCGCCGTCTCCGTGAAGGACACCCTCGAGATCCGCACCTACGCCGGCGACGTCCGAGTCCCCGGAGGCACTGCCGCTGACACGCCTGCCTACCGCCTCGATGCTCGCAACATCGTCGTGCGCACCATCTCGGGCGACATCGCCGGCGGCTGGCCCCTCTTCGACTCGCTCAAGATCCGCTCCGAATCGGGCGACATCGCCGCCGCCGTGCAGCCCAAGCCCGTCCTCGAGTCGCGGCCGCTGCCTGCCAGGCTCGAGGTCTCCTCCGTCTCCGGAGACGTCTTCGTCAAGCAGCCCCTCGACGAGGCCGCCAAGAGCGCCAAGCCCGACACCGTCATCCCACCGCGCAACTACATCACCTCTATCGGGACGAAATCCGGCATGATCCGCGCCTGGGCGGCCTTCAGCACTGCTGCCGTGATTGACTCCGTCTCGGGCGACATCGGCGTCACTCTTCTCCCCGTCTACGACCTCAGCCTGCTTCCGTCCACTACCGCGGCGGAGCCCGAGCTTCAGACCAAGACGAAGTCAGCTAACATCGCCGTCACCGTCCTAGAACCCCTTTGGGTCGAAATCGCAAAGACGCTCTCCCGCGGCGAGCGGGAGAAAGAGAGGGCGGACCCCAACCTCCCTGTCGACATCCCCACCAACCCGCTCCCCGTCCCCGACATCCCCGCCAAGATGCCCCGCATCCCGCATATCCCCAACATCCCCTTCATCCCCATCGGCGCGCGCGACCCGTACCGCAACTTCCCGGGCTCCGACCGCCGCTGGAGCGACCTCATCCCAAAGAGAAGCAGCCCTCCTCTCACCGAGGTCTCTTCTTCCCGCATCAGGCAGGCAGTGGCAGCGCCCCCGCCCATGCGCCACCTCAAAGCCGTGCACGACACCATCAGCGGCAACCTCAAGATCGTCTACCCGGCCTCGTGGGAGGGTGCCATCGATGCCACGAGCGTTAGCGGCGACATCAACATTCGCGGGCAGGGCGTCAAGTTCGACAGCCACACGAAGTGGCCCAAGTCCGTGAAGGCGCACAAGGGCCAGGCGTGGACGTGTTCGGCGACGCTGAACAGTGTGAGCGGCAACGAGGAGCTCATCATCGGTCCGGCGTGAACTGTCTTGAAGAGTTGAGGCTTGTTGCGTAATATTGCATACGAGAAAAAGAACGCAAGGAAGAGGGAGACATCCAGATATGCGGGAAATATGCTGGACGAAGAAGCAGACATGAATGCGGCATATCATGTGAATAATACCAGTCGTTAAACGATTCAGGATTTGGAGTCTTTTTTTTTTTTTTTGGTTGGGGGTTTGCGAAATACCGGGCACAATCATGACCCTCGATATCTTTTAGTCTAAATAAATCATTTCATATATACCTATTCTCATAAAAACCTGTGTCCAGCTACATCCCACTGAACCAGTCACGCACTCGCGCAAAGGGGGTATCATTTTTTGTAACAACCTCTCTCCCAAACTCCATATCCATCGGCCCTGACGCCGCCACCCTCTTCCTCCTCCTCGTCATCCTCCGTCTGCGCGGCTTCTCAACCTCCACAAGCCCCCGAAACCGCTCCTCGTCCCCTTTATCCAACAGCCCCCACTCCACCCTTCGATACCTCGCCTCAACCTTGACCCAACGCTCCATGCCGGGCAAATGCACACCCAGCGTCGGCAGCGCAAGCATCCTCAACACCTCCTGCCCCGTATCCTCATCCCTGTTGACGGCATACAGCGCCGGCAGCGTATACCGCACCTTCCCCGGCGCGAAACGCTTCAGCGTGCCCTCCAACCTCACGCGCTCCTCGTCGCTGCCCAGGCTCTCGCGGAAGGCCTTGGCGTGCTGCGCGGAGAAGGGCAGGACCCTGAAGACGGAGCGCACGCGGCCGCGGACGCGGACCCAGAAGCGGCCGTCCCAGAGCTGGAAGCGCCGCCAGCGGTGCCAGTGCGGCGTGGCGTGCGTGGGGACGGGCAGGGGCTCGCGGTGCAGCTGGTGCAGGAACTCGAGCTGTGTGAGGCCGTTGGCGGGGAGCGTTGTGGCCTGCCCGTTGGCGTCGATCCAGGTGCACCCTGGCCGCGGGCCGGGCGGGAATTGGGGGAAGTTGCGGTTGACGCCGGCGCTGGTTGTGACTTGGGTCACGGCGGGCAGCGGCTGGAGGGAGGGGTAGGGTTCGCGGACGAGGTACCATTTCGAAGGGGAGGAGCCCGGGACGGGGAGGAAGAGGACTGCGGCTTGGTTGAATGCTTTCCGTGGAGGGGGGGAGGGGGAGGGGTAGAGGGCGGGGAAGAGGCGCGCGACGACGGTTTGGAGGGAGGAGAGCTGGGCGTATTGTTTATCGGGGGAGACGAAGGAGAGCAGGCGGCGGACGATGAGGGCGGCGATGGTCCGTCGGTGGGATATGCGCAACTCGTGTCTGGCCTTGTCGGCGTGTCTCCGTCTCGGGGCCGGCACGGCCATGGACGGCAGGCTCACGACGAGGGTGCCCACGTTCGGCTCAAAGTCGCCCTCCACGGCGCGCAGCACCCACCGCTCCGCCTCGGCCTCCTGCGCGCGGATCCGCGCATCGCACCGCGCCGCGAGCCGCAGCACGTTCTCCTTCCGCAGCGCGCGCGGGAGCGCATGCCCCTTGACCATGTGCCGCACCGCGTTGCGCAGCGTCAGCGTCGGGTCGGCGTTCGTGCGGTCCTCGAACCAGCGGATATTGTGCCGCTCGCACGTCGCGCGCAGCCGGTCCTTGCTGAACCCCAGCAGCGGGCGATAGATCATCACGCCCGCGTCCTCGATCGGGATGCGCGCGAGGTTGCGGATGCTGCTTGCGGCGCGGGCCCTGGCTTTCGCGGAGGCCGTGGCGGCGACGGGGTCTTGCTCTGCGTACGGCGTCTCGTGCCAGCCGAGCTGTAACCCGGCGCGCAGCTCGGCGGCGGAGAGGGCGAGGTCGAGCTCGGAGTGCAGCTCGGCGCGGACGTGGTGCCAGTCGCGCTTCGACGGGCGGAAGGATACCATCGGCATGCGGAGGGCCTGGTCGTCGACGTGGCCGGACTCGTGGACGCCGTGGACGCCGCCGCACTCTGGTATGGGCGCGCTGGGCGCGATGCCGCGCAGCCCGCGGGAGCCGTGGCCGGCGAGCAGGCGCATGAGGACGGTCTCGTAGTTGTCGTCCTCGTGGTGGGCGAGGAAGACGCTCTCGATGTGGCGGTCGCGGCAGACCTTGCCGATGGCGCGGTAGCGGGCGCGGCGCGCGAGGCTCTCGAGGTTGGGGGCCTGCGCCGGGTCGCCCTCGACGCCGAGCTGTTTCCAGGCCACGGTCTCGACGACGGGCTGGATGTGGCGCAGGCTGCGGAGCTCCTTGCACACGGCCTGGGCCTCGTCGGCGGACTCGGGGCGCAGGCCGTGGTCGACGATGACGGCGGTGATTTTGGAGAGGGGGTTGTCTGCGATGCGCATGAGGGGGTTGACCTCGCGCAGCTGGTTGAAGAGCGCGGCGAGAGCCATGGAGTCGAGGCCGCCGGAGACGGCGAGGGCGATGCGGCGGGGCTGGACGACGCGGGCGTGCGGGAAGCGCGGGGGCGCCGTTGCGCGGACGACGTTGAAGAACTCGAGGAAGGTTATGTGTTTCGGGACCGCCGGGTGGAGGAGCTGGGATGGGGTGATGAGGGACGACATTTTGGCAATGACATCGTTGGTGGTTTGCGGATGGGCGCTGACGTGTGTAGTGAGGTAGTTGGTGGTTCGTGAGTGTGTGGTCGTCGGTAGGGAGGTTTCGTTCGCGACGGGATCGTGAAGTTGAAAAATGGCAAAGTGGGATGGTGAAGCTTGACAGTTGCAATTGGCGAATCAACGCTGCGAAGCTAGCGTGGGACGAAAGCTTTCCCGGGGGGCGCTCGGGGCAGCACCCGAGCTGGACCTTGCCCAGAAGGACCCCTGCCGATATTTTTTTCCCTCACGTACAGGGGACGAGACCCGAGGAGGGGACCGATCGACCTCCGATATCACGGCGATAGCGCAGCAAACGACGAATCCGCCCGCTCCAGCTTGCACTTGCTTCCCCCTCCTCCCACGAGCGATGAACACGACGCGACCTTGACCTCTAAACCAGGCCTCGGGCCTTTCCCTCAACCACCACCACACGAATCTCCTGTCCTTCTCGACGACCCGGCCGGAAAACAGCTCCCCCGCGCACGAGCACGCGACACAGAAAAAAACCCCTCCACCCCAAAAGAACCGCAACATGTCGTCCACAAACCCCCCCTTCACAACAGCCCTCCTCGCAGGCGCCCTCGCCGGCACGACCGTCGACCTCTCCCTCTTCCCCCTCGACACCCTCAAGACCCGCCTGCAGTCCTCCGCCGGCTTCTTCCCCTCGGGCGGCTTCACCGGCATCTACCGCGGCATCGGCTCCGCCCTCGTCGGCTCCGCCCCGGGCGCCGCCTTCTTCTTCTGCACCTACGAGGGCTCCAAGGGCGTCATCCAGCGCAAGCTCGCCTCCGCGGGCGACAAGAAGTGGACCGACCCCGTCTCGCACATGCTCGCCGCGTCCCTCGGCGAGGTCGCCGCCTGCGCCATCCGCGTGCCCACCGAGGTCGTCAAGCAGCGCGCGCAGGCGGGCCAGCACGGCGGCAGCAGCGCGGCTGCGCTGCGGGGGATCCTGAGTCTGTACTCGACGAGCGCGGGGCTCGGCGGCGTGTGGCGCGAGCTGTATCGCGGCTGGGGCATCACCGTCTTGAGGGAGGTGCCATTCACCATTATCCAGTTCCCGCTGTGGGAGCGGCTAAAGCGCTGGGGCCGCGAGAGAAAGCAGAACAAGAACTGGAAGCTTGATGGGAAGCAGACCGAGTACGAGGTCTCTGCCGTCGAGAGCGCGCTGTACGGCAGTGTCGCTGGTGCGGCCGCGGCGGGAATCACGACGCCGCTGGATGTGCTCAAGACGAGGGTCATGTTGAGCAAGGAGAAGGAAAAGGTCGGAGATGTTTTGAGGGGCATTTATCGACAGCACGGCATCCGCCCCTTCTTTGCGGGAATAGGGCCGAGAGTCATGTGGATCAGCATCGGAGGTGCCATCTTCTTGGGAAGCTACCAGTTCGCGGCGAATACGCTTACTGGAGCGGTGCTGTGAGCCGGAGGAGACATGGTGGTTGCGGATGAAGGAATGAATATGCATTGGAGGCCACTCAACATGCCTCCCGCCTTGTATGATACGAGCACTTGGCCAAAAAGGCCATGCTTGCCAACTTTTCCGCTATGTACATTACTAGAAACGCCTAATACCCGTGCTGATAGAAGTCATAGAAACGCTGGGCTGCTTATGCCTGGATGAAGCTTGAGCCACAATTCCCTCTCTGCGGATGGCCTCGAGCCTAAGCTGTTGCATTCGGAGGCGTCTCAGTGCCCTGTGAGGGGGCCGGCTCGGGTTCAGGGGCTACAGCAGGCTGAGGCGGTGGGTTGGGAATCTCCTTGCGCCCGTTTGCCTTGTAGTAAAGCTGGACATCGCTGCTGCCTTTCCAAATATGAGCGCGGAGGGTTGCGAGGGTCATGGTAATAGGTAACAACTGCGATTGTTAGTCACATCAAGTCTTAACAAAGGCAAACCAACTTACCTGGTCATTGCAGTAAAGCTCCAAGTATTCATGCGGCATGAGAGCGTCTGGCTCGGGGTTCTCGACAGGTGTCTCGATGCGTTCAGCGACATACGCCAGGATCTTCTTCACGCGGAGCATCCTGTTCGCGTTAAGGCGATTGTTGCCGTCCGTGGACGCAATATCCGGCAGGCTGTTTTGCCACGGCTGCAAGACGAAGGAAACCTTCACAGGCTCCTTCGGAGGAATCTGATTTTGAAGCAAAACCTCGCCGAGCCACATCGGTCCCCGCTCCTCAAAGAGGTCAGTTCCTTGGCCAATCGTTTCTACGGTTCCTTGATAGATGTTGGCACTGCCACCGCTCGTCTCCTCCTGAAGGACGACTTTCGTTCCTGGAGGCAGCTTCAACACAGGCGTGTCATTGGGCAAGCTTGGCGTAATCTTGGTCTCGATGAGCTTGTCCGGGTTCTCGGTCAAGGACTTGTCGTAATCGTTGCGGATCTTCTGGATAGCCCCCAAGAAACTGTCGTCAACCTCCTTCTCGTGTGTCGACGATGCTTCAGACTCCTCTGCCTTCTCGTCAACGACAGCAGGCTTCTCTGGCGCTGTTGTAGAAGCCGAACGTCCAATCTTCTTGCTTCCGAACGACATCCCCATTCCCATGCGGAATTTCTTACCAAACGGTGTACTGGGGCCCTTTCCATTAGCATCCTTCTCTTTGTCCTTTTCGTCCTTCTTATCCTTGTCTTTTCCCTTCTCTTTCGAATCTGCGTCGGACTTGGCATCGGCAGCAGGCGGTTGCTCTGTTGCAGGCGTGGCAGGCGCCGCGGTAGGCTTTGAGGCACCTTCTATGGGGCCAATAGCACTAGTAAAGTAGTCTTCTTTCTCCGTAGACGGACGGCTGAATTGGGATGACTTCTTGTCAAGGGGGCTAGCAGGGGTTGCGACTCCTTCGGGAACATCCTGAAGCTTGCCCCCTGCGCCAGGTGTAGCGAGGCCAATAGCCATGCCGGGAGTCATCGGGTACTGCAAGCCATTTGCTCGGGGAGTGCCCGTGTTCTCATCCCACGTTGGAGAGCCAGTGGGAATGGCTATTGACGATGGCGGGTTGGCACGGCTTGCTGCCAGCTTACGTTCTACGACTTCGTTGAGAGTTTGACGATACGCCTCGTCACGCTTGATCTCTTCGTCGATCAAGCCAGCGAAGAGATATCTGAGGACCCATTTACCGAGGTTAACTGCAACTGGTTAGCATCCGTCAGTTATCGATCTGGGTGAATCTTACTTCTCTGGTCTTCTCGGAATTCGATAGGCTCCTCCAAAGTCAGCTCATCCGCGTACATCTCAGCGTCAAAACAATTATATGGCTCCAAGACAACCGTAAGACTACCGGAGCTGATGTCAATGGAACACCAAGGTGCAACTGCCTCCGTAGTGTTAATCTCAGGTTCGACATCTTCAAGATGCCTTTTGCCAAAGCTTTGAATAGGCTCGCACTACACAAATTAGCCGTTGTCGTTAACTTCCTTCCAGCCAACGCACCTTTATCAGGTCCCAGAGAAGAACGTCGCCGGCCGTATCCAGCGTCAAGACTCTTCTCCTATCATTCAATAGCTTATGCTTGACTAATCCGAATTGGCCCTCGATGGTCTCTTCGGGGTTCTGGTTTATGGGTATGGGCTCCGTTCCCTGCGGAGCATTTGCGCCTGCCACAGGAACTGTCTCAGGGGGAGGATTGGTCGGAATAGGGAAAGCTGCCGTGTTGGAAATTCTCAAAATCGACCTTGGCGAGACTTCCTTCTTTAAGGTGTCCGCGGGAGGCGGGCTCGAAGGTTGCCTGGGTCTTGAAGCCGTCGAAGCGGCTCTCTGCCGTCTGAATGCCTCAGGGAGTTGCAGATCTGGGCCAGTATCAACATTAGACCACCTGTTGATGGATGAGGTGTTGGTCGCCGTCCAGATGTAGTCTCCCGCAGCGACGACTTTGCTGATAGAGTGAGACTCGTGCGCGACAGCAACCGAAAGGCCCTCGTCAATGTCCTCGAAACTTCCCCGCACGTCCGTCTTGACTACGAAACCAGCCCGGTCACTGCTGTAGAAGGTGCCCAGCTCAGGGTCATCTGAGAAGAGTGACCAGACGCTGTCCTCATGCATTGTGAATGTGTACATGCAGCGACCGGCCGTGACACTCCAGAGCTTGATGGTGTGGTCAGAACTGGCAGTCAGGACCTTGTCGCCGGCCTCGTTGAGCAAGATGCCGCGAATAGTGCCCGTGTGACCGACAAACTTGGTAACCCTGTGGCCAGATCGGGGGTCCCAAAGGCGCACCACCGACTCGGGTCCGCCGTTGGCCATAATGTTGTGGCCGACACTCAGAGCGTAAATAGAACCCTTCTCAGCGACTTCATCCCCCTTGGTATCAATCTCGAGAGTCTTTCCACCGCCGTTGAGATCCCACAGGTATATCTTGCGGTCGAAACCGCCCGAGGCAACCCAGTTGACTGAACCGCCTGGGGGTGTAGCGACACACTTGACATAGTCGGCATGCTCGCCGATCTTGGCCGCGTTATCGTTCGTTTCGGAATGTGGACGCCATACCTTGACGGTCAGGTCGTTGGAGGCAGTGACGACGGCGGAATTATTGTTTGCGAGGACAATGTCGTTGATCCAGGACATATGCGCCTGGGTCTGGGAGCGAAAGGTGGTCTTGGGCTTCTTCTCGGGCGGTGGTGCGCCGCCCTTCAGGTCGAGGCCGAGGTCCCAGGCGCAGACGACGCCATCGCGGGCGCCGGAGTATCTACATATCGGATCGAGCCCGTCAGTGCCTGTCGACGGAAGGTGGGCTTCGAGGCGTGGAAATCGTGTATCGGGTGCTTACAGAATGCCATTGTCCTTGTCGACAGCGAGGCCGTTGACGCCGAGTCTGTGGCCGCCGCCCTGGGAACCAGCTGGAAGCTCGAGTACTGCCGGGACATCTACGATTAGCACGACTGCCAAGATGTACGGTGGGAGCACGGCAGGGACGACAATCTCGCGATTGCAGAGGTCTGATGCGCTCGACCGCGTGGACGTGCGGGGTTACGTTGTCGGGCTCGGGGCTGATGCGACGACAAGCGCGGCGGCAGCATACGAGCGGCGACAGCGAAACAGCACCGGCGCAGCGGGAGTGGCAGAGAGACATACCGTAGCTGATCCTCTGGCGCGCCTTCTTGGCCATTTCGAGCGGTAGGGCGGGGCCGAATTACTGATTACGCATGCAAGAAGCTGAGGATGCAATGGGAAGGCGATAACACGGTTATGGAAAGCAAAGCAGGCAGAAGAAGCAATGGTACTGGAATGACGATGGTGATGGTGCAAAGATGGAGGTTTGGCGGTTAAGGGTACGTAGGGTATGATGTATGGGCAGGCGGCGGGTGGATGGGATGGGCACATCAGACGGGGCGGGAGGATGGGGTGGGCGAGGCTAGGCAAGGCGCACCTCCCGTGTGGTGTCGGTGTCGGTGTCACTGGTGGTGGTGGTGGTGGTGCCCATAATCGTGTTGGTGCAGGTGCAGGTGCAGGTGCTGGCGCATGTCGAGTGCTGTTGGTGGTGTTGGGAAGGATCCATCCATCGCTGCGACCTGAGGTCGGGGTAGGTACCAGGTAGGTGCAGCGTGCTTGCTACCTCTGAGTGTGAGTGCGCGTGGAGGAGGAGTGGGCGGGGTGGGTTTGGCCAGATGCAGGAGCCAGGTGAGGTGGGCAGGGGAGGGAAGGTACCGATTTTATCTTTCCACGGGAAGCGAGACGTCGTCATTTGCATCTCTGCTCCTCCCTCCGCTCCCCTGGACAATCAATCAATCTACTCGAGCAATTGAGTTTGTCTGCCTGCACCCTCAATGCCCCAGGAACCCACGCATCAGTTATTGGACCCTTCAGATCGCATATCGCTGGCATGAACTCGACTCGACGGGACGAACATGTCAGCTCTGGTTCTGGTTGCATGCAAGCTTTGCGTTTCCATTCATGCGGTTCGCTAGCAAGGCATGGCAGCCAGGCAAGGTATGTACCTTACAGAGAACACCACCACCTCAGCATCAATCAGCATGACATGACCGGGGGCACGTATCATCCATTGGATTCGTGCAAACACGCCTGGCTCGCCGCTAGCGCCCCCAATGGTCCCAGGTGTCAGGTGCGGTCCAATGCTGCATCAGCATCAGGACCCTCCCAATGTCTCCCCCTCAGGTCCCCTCTGAAGAACTGTGCAACATGCATCGGTGGCCCAAAACATGGCGCTGGGAACTAGTCCATCTCCATTCGACGAACCATTCAATCACCTAGATCAAGCTCAACCCCAAGACTCCAGTCACGTTCCAGAAGCACAGAGATGCGCATTGTCGGTTCATTAGTGTCCCTCTAGAAGGTGGCAGGTTGCTAGTGTCCGAATGACAGAAATGCCAGTGGCTGGGGAGCAGCCAATAAACGCTAGAAAAGGGAAAGAGCCACCCGCAAAAAAGCATGGACCGCCGATCCCCCTCCTTCCTTCCTTCTGCTCGGGTCGGTCCAACGCCTGCCATGCCATCAATGTCTCCAACGGAAGCTGCCCACCGTCGCCGTAAAGCCGGTCCTGCCTGCCCCGAAAAGCTGGCTCTGCAAGTGGCAGGTCCATGTGGGGCTGTCATTCAAACCGCCCCTGCCCCGAGAGCCCGGCCCAAGACGCCCCGCGTTGTTCGTCCGTGTCACATTCGCTTCTGCCAACTCCCAACTCCATCGTGAATTCCAATTATGCCTTTTTGCATCCATGCCACAGCCATTCTTCGCTCGATATCTCGATGCTCCTCGAAACATCGCAAGCTTCCGTAATTATCCCGCCAACATGTAATCGAACGCCGCGTTGTCTAGCATGTAGGGGCGCATTTCCGATGTCGACAAAGCTGAGGCGACCATCTTAATCGTCCAGATCCATACGCTTCGTAGCCGCAACGAGCTGCTGCAGTCCAAGCACGCTGTTCCGAGCATTCTTCTCAGTGACCGCATCATCCGGAGCGGCATCCCGGGCACGGCGGGCGTCCTCTGCACTCATCGTCAGCTCCAGCTTCTAGCCTTCTCCTCTGCCTCAACGACGGTATCTCGATAGCTTCTTACCAAGCAACTGCTTCAGCTCCTTCTCCTCGCGAATGCAGGTCTTGCAGCGGCCGGTAACGGGGCGGGTCGCCTTCTTGATGTTGCCGTCGCAGAGCGGGTGGGGGATCTGCTTCGGCTGCTGGTCGGGCAGGTGGATCGTTCGCTCGAGGGTGAAGTTACGCGACGACTGGAAGAGGGAGCTTCCCCGGGCCGAGGCGCACTTGAAGGTGTTCTGGTAGTGCTTGTGCATGCACTCCACGTAGAGGGTGGAGATGATGATGCACATCGTAGCGGTTGGAAGGATCTGAGGAGGTCGGGTGAGATGCGGAGAGGAAGCGGAGGTTGAGGTCAGTATCGTGAGTCCTCAAGCTGCTGTTGTGTCTTCTTTTGAGCACCGGATCGGTATGGAATTCGAGGGCAAGGGGAAGCAAAAAGGTTTGTTGAAGTGGTGGTGACGGTTTTGCTGTCGTTGCGCTGTTGCCAATTCGGAAGGAGTGACAAGCAGGCAAAAGCTCAAGGTGAGCTCGAGGTGAGCTTGAACTATGACCATGCTATTGTGAATGCATGCTGGGTATTCATTCACATACGACATTCATTGCATTGTCGCCTACAAAAGCTCTTTACAGGACACACATAGGGGGGACAAAAAAGTAATGAAGGGCAGGCCAGCTGATGGTCGCAATTTTGAAAACCACCTCAGGTCAGCCCAGGTAACCAGACACGGAAAGAAGACTTCACAACTCTTGAAAACATCACTTGACTTCACCTATTGTGATGCAATGAAGTCTGAAGTACCTTGACTAAAAGATCTTAGATCCTCCTGTGGCCGACTCTCCCACCGAGAACCAACTGAACATTAGGGGCAGATATGTGTTTCGACAAAAGTTGGCGAAGCATGCAAATGGAACATGGACCAGACTCTTTCATTTTATATCCATTTCTGAGCCAACAATTTTTGAGTATGAGGGTACACACTCTCATTCACCCGAACAGTCCGAGTCTGGTCCACCACACTGAAAGTCCATGGCGTCATGCTCTCTTATTCCGCCGGGTGTTCTCAACAACGGCCGTTTCTCTAAGCCGAAGGAAATTCGACATCGTCGTTGTCCCTACCAACAATGGTTAGCAATTTAAGCGCATTTGGATGGTGTCTTGGCTGCCGATGTCGTGATCGCCCCGAATTAAGCTTATATCCTCATGCTTTGGACAGCTCAAACTCTCCTCTTAGCGCCCGAAGCCCCCTTCCCTGCGACCAATTTAACAATGCAAAATGGCGATATTAATAGAGCTTTACGGGTACGCACTCCGCCTGTGAACGAAGTAGCCTTTTCATCGACCAAAGAATATAAGTTGAGATGCGTGCCGGCAGCGACATCGACAATCCAAGATGCCATTTCACAATCTCACAATCACGCCCGGGGTCCAATACCAGCCCCGAAAATCTAGCGGTCCCCGGGTCCCTTCTCCCACAGCTTACTCCCGTCCCCACAACCCGCGGGCTGTCCGCAAAGGCACGAGTCAAGCGGAGCCCGCACCAGCGCCTCGAATACAGTGAGCCCTTCAGCATAGCCATTGCCTTATCGCGACTCTACTTCCCTCAGTGAGTGGCCAGGAGTCCTGCAAAGATCTCTAGAGAAGACCAGAGCAGGATTCCTATCGAAAATTGAAGATTATAGAACTGTTAGGGCGCCGCCACGTACCCTAGCTCATTCAGCCCTGCCAACCGCCCTCCGACGATGTCTTGCAGGGACAATAAGTCCCACGATAGACTGTATCCATCCGATCATCCCTCCCGCTCTCGCACTTCAGATCGGACCTGCCCGGTATCAGGTCCGGCGTTGTCCCATATATTTAGCTTCCGTGTTTAGTGTGGGAGCCGGCCTGCCGTGTGGGAGCCGGACCCCTTTACCGGGACCTACTCCAGCTTTTCGCCGGCCGGGTCGAGATAGTGGCGCCGCTCGAACGGCAATGACGACGGGGCATGATTTGTTGCTAACAATAGGTAGATTAAGGAGTCACTTAGTTTACATTTTCTTGCAGGAAGGGACTCGATCGCTGGTAGATAAGAGGAGGAGAAGTCGTCTCTTGCGATGTGTCGTTCTCAGCTTCATTGTCTTCGTCCTCTCGTCGCCATCCCAACACTCGTTTCCATTCGTTACTACATTCTTTTGCATCATATCGCCTCACCCAAAAAGGCCCCAAAGAACATTTCAAAATGAGATCTGCTGCCGTCCTGTTGTTCATCGCCTCTCCCCTCGCCGCATCGGCTTTCATCGTGGGGGCATACGAGACCATCAATGATTGCCAGGAAGCCTGCCCTGCATCTGTAAGTAACGACGCCCATCCAGTCGAGTTCAAGATCTCTGTCAAAGAATTTAACTGATAATATTGGTTTTGGGGGAAACCTAGTGTGATAGCTATACTTATGATTTCCTAAACTGCACCATCAGCACCGACAGTTGGAACCCCCAGTTAGCCTCTCATCTCCTATGCATTTGTGTTTTCGTGGTATGGGGCATTGTACTAATTAATTACCTCTGTAGCGGTTACTGCAACTGCAAAGAAAGACCTGCGAAGAAAAGATCTTCAAGAAAATAGACGAGTCACGGCTTTGATCGACGGCCCCAGCAACGCATCAATCGGATCGCTCGGTGTCGCGTTCGGTATTTCATGTGGGCTTCTTCCCACAATTTTAGCTTCCCGTCATATTGGATGGGATCCGCCCTATTCCCCGAGGAGATGGACTTTCAGTCCTTCTACTATATGGAATTCGTACACCGCTCGGGTTTTTGTAAATATGGAAATAGCGGGACGGGGGCTGGCGGCATGAATCGTTGTTTTGTTGATACGGGTCATCTTTGCGGAGTTTGGGGAGTTTACAAGATCTCCTCGGGGAGGGGAATTCCGATGGCGATGATAAATAGGAGTCGTTCGTCGTCGCTGTTCGGACAGATGGTCTTCATCCTGCACGCGCAAATCATATTCTTCCTCCAAATCATATCGAAAACTATTCCATCTGTCACCATGAGATCCTCCGCGCTTCTGTTGTTCATCACCTCGCCCCTTGCCGTCTTAGCTTGGACCGGCCAGGTTTACACCACTCAGACTCAGTGCCAGGCGGAGTGCCCTGCAGCTGTGCGTTTGAACACCTCGAATGTCTTGTTGTATGTGTTGCTGATAATTTGGACAGTGCTCGAGCCAGGATGGCGCGTATGACGGATGCTCCGGCCCCGGTGTTGCTCAGTCCAAGTAAGTCTCCCCGGCCATTGTTTGTTGTGTGACTTTGCTGACTGCCTCCAGCGTTTACTGTAACTGCAAATAGAGACATGTGGTTGATGAATGGTACGAAGTAGGTGGGGAGGGTGTGACTAGGACCTTCGACTTCGTGAAACACTTGTACCTAGTCTTCATCTCACACTCAAATGATCTAAGATATTTAAGTCCCGATTTGCACCGCTTCTTTTACTCAAGCCACCCGCAAATGAACGGCGTTGTTGGAACTTGCTGCCGACATGAACCATACTAATCGCCTGCTGGTTTGCGTCATGGAATGATGCTCCACGATATCGCACAGAGGCCTTTTTTCAACCATCTTGAGACGTCGTTTGTGTGGTCATGAATACGGGGCGGAAAAAACTGCTACTGAACGACAATATGATTGGCTGTCTCCTTACACAACACATGGACAAGGTCCGTTCGGGCGACTCAGTAGAGGTGGCCGAGGTTGGCTGATGAAAAGTCACTCGGTCCAAAGACGGGTGTAATATCGCACAATATTGTTGAGGTTTTGAAAGTATAGGAAAGTGAATCATCTATATATCCTGCCAGAGGGATAGGAAAGCCTCGCCAGAAATGAGGGTTCGAGGTCTACTTAGCTTCCTTATCGCAGAGGCCCTATTTGACAAGAACTTCACTAGATATTCTGATTTTCCTAACTAAATATCTGATTTGCAATCCATTGTCGCAGATATTCTCAGCCAAAAACGCTACGTGGCCGTGGGTGGCGAACAAGAATACCTTTGGGAAGACATAATGCTCAGACTCAGACGTCACCATCTGTCGTCTATTAGGTCGAATGATACACCAAAAATAGAGTCTGGAGACGTTTGACGGGTCACTCGCATGACATACTCAAGGCTAATCTCCGCACCCGGCCAGCGCCGGCCCTGCTGGGGTCGCCTCTTGAGCCACCAGCAAAAACGTGTATACCGACTTCGTGGACTCCGCGAGATTTTGGCCAGATTTCTCCTGCTTTCACCAAAAAGAAGCTTCACAAGAAGCTTTAAATAGATCTCCCAGCAGTAATGCCGGCGGTGAGAACAGGAACGAAAAGGACAGAGCGAACTCTACATTCGCCTATGTTGCACTCGAAATCCATCCAAAAAGAGGGCATAATACAGTGAAATGAAGTTTTCAAGCTCGTCAGGGAAGGATGACGGCGGTCACTAAGACCTCACATCCGAGCTATCTTGAAGCAACCACGAGGTGCGCAACGCGTAGCTCGAGCGCGCTCTGGGAGTTATAAATATAGAAACCTCGAAGTTCAAAGAGACAACAGACCAAAGATGTCCGGGTTTTCTGTTGCCGTTGATTCTCCATCATTCAGACCTGTGAAGCCGCAATTGCGTCTCATCGAGTCCCGGTGCAACCCCTGGCTAGGTAACTCTCAATCTTGCCTCAGTTTCATACACTCAGTCTTCGTTGATTACCTCCCAAATAAGCACAGACCGACAGAAATAAACGTAGAATGGAGAAACCCATAAGTATGTTACACTGGGACGCGCGGCTACAACACAGCGTGCGGCGATAGTGAATGGAGATACGCGAACCTTTAGCTGCCTACCAGACTTCATTGCCTTGTTCAGCACTCATATTGTGTGGCTCAACTGTGGGAAATGCATAAGAAAGTCTGTTTTATGTAGGAGAAGTCTGAAACTCAAAGTAGTACGCGAAGTAATTACTGGTATATCAAGGTTTCTGCGACAGCGGTCAACGGGGGGTTATTGAAAGAATCATGTGACGATCTAGCTTCGACATTTGCCGAGACAAGCATAGCTAGCCAAAGCATCATGATGACCACAGATATTCCAGCATATTGGGCTCAGTGTATGCCCTGAACCCTTCCTGCAGCGCTGTCTTCGTTGGTACAATCTACTTGACCATACCTACCTGCATACATCCAAGACACCAAAGACTTCCACATACTTGGCTTCTGAGCTACACTTTGAGGACTCAATGCATGAAACAATTGGCAGTAGATGACGCCATGATAACAGAAGCCACAAAGATAGATTTGCAGAATTAACATTGACTGATTCCGATGGAATTTGGCTGCAGTGACAGCATTCAAATCTAGACTTCAACTTTATATTCCCTTGGAAACTGAGGCGGGAGAAACAATACGCTGCACGATAATCAGGGATTAAGTGACCAATTTTGACGTAGAGAGCACGATAGTAAGTAACACGTCGGAATTGATGCAAATGACACCGTGCGTGGCTGCAGTTTCTTGCACAACTTCGAAGCTACTGTCAGTAGACAGCCTGGTCACATTCTTTTGACCTGTTCATCATCTTGATCATCGGTTGTCTTTCCTTCACACAGCTTAGAAGCGTATCTGCCACAGCTGGCAAAAGCGCTCGTCAGGATTCATCAAACTTGACACTACAAGCCGAAAGCTCCATTAAAATCATAAAAAGATAGCACCGCGACTCCGGTCTGGAACCCGTCTTGGCTGACCAGCAACTGGTTGTGAGCAAATAGTGAATCGGCAGCCGTGTTCTCCCATCTCGATCTTGGGCGAGTAGCACTGCATTAAGCCCATCTGGTAGAGCCAGGAACGTCAGAAAAGAGAGGAAGGTTAGAAATAGAGGTCAAATGGTGGTTCCAGACGTAAAGACTAAGCCATGTCTTTCGGTCGACTGGACTAGACTTACACGCGAGGCATACCGTCCGCCCCGAACAACTGGTTGTCAATCTCGACTACATTCTGTAGTCGACCAAAATCAAAGGAGTGAGCTTCTTGCCTAAAATAGCAAGATTCGTGAAGGGAACCCGATCAGCGCCTGCGGTACTCGTCAGCAGGACGCTGTCGCCACGCAGTGAGTTAGTTGGTTTTGGTCGTGGCTTACTTGCGGGTTTTAAATTGTACGAGACGATGGAGAGGTTTTATGTTAAATCGAACAACTACTATCTTTGTAGCAACTTACCGACATGTTTCGGAGCACGATCCGGCAGACCGGCCACTATCCGGCTCCGGTGGCCGATGTGGGGCCGGCCCGGACGCGCTCCGTACCCAATCACGACGGTCAAAGGCTTTTACCATTCTTATAAAAACCGCTCGAATTGCGAGGTAATTGAACTCTAAATTATGTTGGAAGTGCCTCCTTTGTTTGTGCCTCAACTTCTTCCGCGTGGACATAACCAGAGCTGAAAAAGAGGTGCCATTACAATTTTCAGAATCGTCACTGCCTGTGCCTCGTCCCTCGTCCCATACGTTTTGCGTGTATGTGAGAGACGAATAATGTGGTTACAGAGAGGAGCTATTGTCACGCTATGACTACTAAGAGTACGATGTTTCTTTTTGGTAGTCTGGAATGTAGAGCGAGCCGCACACCTGGAATTAGCCTTTGTAGCTTGGCAGGGTATCATGGTAACATGGATTTGTGGAAGAATAGACGGACTTTGCCACGCGGACACGCTTTTATACCCCCGAAACAGGCGTCTACCTATAAGACAATGGCTTTGTCAACGTTACCTAGTTGTTTCTGAGATCGGCTATAAATGAATCCAACAGCAGCCCGTCATTAGAAAGAAGACGACACAGGCATCATCGTCTGAGGCAATCGTCCGCACCGCACGAAGGTCGTCGGACTCAGTTGTCATCGCGATATGCCTCATGCCGAATGTTACTTGTAAAACCTAAAGCAATGGAAGAAGTAGTCTTACCCTTGGCGTCCGTTACAGGGTAGGTATTCTTACCAGTATTCATTACCACGGGTAAGCTGGCCTCGAAAGATGGTGCTGGGGTATTGCGAGACAGGTCACTTTACGGACGAACAAGATACTGATTAGAATAGTGCCGATTACTCACTTTCTTCAGACGGTGAAAAGGAACCGTCTTATATACCAGTTACCCCATGCCTGGACGGTACAGGTCAGTCAACGCGGCTGTCGTTCAAGTCCACAAGCTAACAGAAAACGTTTAACTCCAGAGGAATATATATAGCACCTCAAGTCACACGTAATTGGATGGAGCAAAACAAAATCGAATCCTTCCACGGCACCCAGTAGCAGAAAGAAACGGCACCATATGTCACCTTTTCTGGCTCCTAACGATGGCCAGATTAGGGCTTCCACGGCAGGTACGGCCTCTTATCTACCTCCGTTATCTACCTCCGTGTTTTTGAGATATTCCCCGACGATACACGCCGAAAGCCCAAGGCGGACGACGAGAGCCAACCGAGCTGGCTCTCTGCTCCCTCACTCCGAGAGACTAACTCCACGACTTCAGGTCAGACAGAAGCCTACGGAAAGTTGCTCCAAGCTCAATGTGCATGGATATGTCTACCACAAATTGCGTCCATTGTTGCAAGATGGAAACGGCCAGTTGCCCCGGGCTTTTATATGCAGAAACGAAGCCTCGTTCACCATTCACCTCGGATTTCATCAGCTGTCCAGACTTCGAGGATAAAAGCCCCTCCCCTCCCTGGAACGCAGAAAATGGAGCCAGAAGTAAGAGGAATGCTCTTGCAGTTGCTTGTGCCAGGGAAACTTGGAGTCCTCGCCGCGTCCGCGTGGGGCTGCTGATGGACCATACGCCGCATGAGAGGGCTGTACCTCACCTGTGTTTATGTGCAGCATGCACTTATTTCGTGTACCGCTGCGAAATACACATAAAGCAGCAACGTTTGGAGATGCCGTCCGTCGCCGCGAGCAAGCGAGCGAGTGCGCGAAGTCCTTGCCTGCAGGGGCAGTCATGCAGCCGGCTTCAAGGAGCAATGCTCACCTGAGCTGTCTCGATCTTTCCCCTCGTCAGTGATCTCACACCCGACAAGATTGGCTTGGGAAGAAATGGTCTTGCTGAGCTACTGCCCTTATATACGTCTCTCAACACCCCCTCCGCGAGTAGCTCGGGTCACATCAGCAAGGATCCGTCTCATGAATAGAAAAAGTCCCAAATTACCATTTTAAAAAACTCGACGCCGTGCTATTTTCACAGTTGGATGCCTTGCCTTCCTCTTTTCATCTGTTCCCCTTCCCGTCTAAACATCTCTCAGCATATCTCATCTCACCTCTTCTTATAATACCCCCCAGTCCCCTGCTTCGGCTGGCTCCCATACGCCCGCCTTCCCTGCACCTTCTTCTCCCCCCGTCCGCTCGCGCCCACCGTGACATCCACCCGCGGCGGCACCGCGAACCCAAAGCTCTTGGCCACCTTGGCCAGGTCCAGCTTGTTGACGTCGAACACCGTGCGCAGCGAGTGGCTCGCGTACGCGTGCAGGTAGCTGCGGTAGCCGTCCTTGGCGCTCTTGTTCAGGTAGTAGTTCTGGGTAATCAGCTTCTCGAGCAGGCTCTGGATGTTGGCGATCTTGTTGGCGGGGAAGTCGAACTCGACGACGGGCACGCGCGCCTCCTTGAGGTGCGTGAGGAAGCCGACCTCGGAGGGCTGCAGGAACATGAGGCTGCGGCCCTTGGAGTTGGCGCCGCGGGCTGTGCGGCCGACGCGGTGGATGTAGTCGCGCGGGTCGTCGGGGGGGTCGACCTGCACGATCCAGTCGACGGCGGGGATCTGTCGAGCATCGATTAGCACATTGTCTCTTCACCCAAGAAAAAGGGGGGAGCAGGAACTCACATCCAATCCACGCGCAGCAACGTCAGTGCAAATTAGCGTCCCCTGCTTCGCATTGCAAAACTCGAAAAACGTATTCGTCCGCTTCTGCTGCTTCTGCTTGCCATGCAGATCCAGCACCGGCAGATCGATATAGTTCAGCAGCTCGGCGTGGTACTT
Source organism: Colletotrichum gloeosporioides (assembly GCF_011800055.1). Classification (NCBI taxonomy): domain Eukaryota; kingdom Fungi; phylum Ascomycota; class Sordariomycetes; order Glomerellales; family Glomerellaceae; genus Colletotrichum; species Colletotrichum gloeosporioides. The sequence goes on from NW_025544719.1 coordinate 816,902, forward strand.
GACCGAGTTGCAACTGCTAAAGAACACAATCACCTTCTTCTTGAGGTTGCGCTTCAGGAAGCTGAACAATAGCAAAAACCGCTTGTCCGCGTCGCAGATCACGTAGCCCTGCTCCAGGTTCGCGACGGTGCTGTGCTCCTGCTTCTCGTCGACGTTGACGTACAGCGGCCCGGGGCGCAGCGAGATGCGCGCGAGGTCCTCGACCTTTGTCGTCTGCGTCGCGGAGAAGAGCATCGTCTGGCGGTCGTCCTTGGGCAGGATCTTGACGATCTGGCGCATCTCGTCCTCGAAACCGATCTCGAGGATGCGGTCCGCCTCGTCGATGATGAGCGACTTGAGGTTCTTGAAGACGAAGGGCGTGTTTTGCAGGTGGTCGAGCAATCTGCCGGGTGTGGCAATAAGAAGATTCACGCCCTTCTGCAGCTTGTCCGCCTCGGCGCGGCGGTTCGCGCCGCCGATGACAATACCGTACGTCTGCGAGTGGTGCGCCATCAGCTCCCGTGCAACACCAAAGATCTGCAGAGCCAGCTCGCGCGTGGGCGACACCACAATGACGCCGGTGCCGTTGCGGGGCTTGAAGCGCAGGGCGGACAGCATCTCGACGGCGGGGATGAGGAAGGCGAGGGTCTTGCCGGAGCCGGTCTTCGCGGCGCCGAGGACGTCCTTGCCGGAGAGCAGGGGCGGGATGCCGCGGCGCTGGATCTCGGTCATCTTGGTGAAGCCCATCTCGCCGATGGCCTTCATCGTCTTGTCGGAGAGGTTGAGCTCGGCGAAGTCGTGCGCCTCGGCGCCGACCTGGGGCAGCGAGAGGGCGTCCGCGTTGGGGAGGTCGGAGGCGGAGGAGGCGGTTTTGGGAGCGGCGGCGGGGGCCTTGACGTCGTCGTCGAGGTCCGAGCCGGCGCCGTCGTCGTCTTCTGCGTCCTTGAAGTTCTCGGCGGTCTCTGCGGCGTCTTCCTCCTCTTCTGACTCGACCTCCTCGGCATCCTCGTTCTCAGAATCGTCGTCGGAGGCGGGCGCGGGCGCGGTGCGCTTCAGCTTCTTCGACTTTGCGGCGGGGGAGGGTGCTGCTCCGGAAGAGGAGCGCTTCTTGGACGGCTTCGAGCCATTGGCGTCGCGGAGCTTGCGCTTCTTGCTGCTGGCGGCGGCGTCCATGGTTGCGGCTGTGTGTGTGGTGGTGGTTGTGAGGAAGCTGCGCTTGGGCGGGAGGACTGCAACTTTTGCGAGCCGCTGGTTTGGAGGGTCTCAATGGGAATTTTTTCTTATCGCGGAGAAAATTTAGTGGAGCTCCTTTTGCGATAGCGGGTGTGGTTGATCCGGTCCGGTAAAGTGCGGGGCAGATCAGAGGGATGAGAAGGTACGTACCTCAATCAGGGCCCTCTCACTTGTCTAATTATCACGCCGTCGCTGGCCTTGAAGTTGAGCTGGGAATGGTGGTAGTTGAGGAAGTTGAGGATATTCTACTCTTGCGGAAGGAAAATCTCGAGCCTTTATTGTCTTGTGGGGGCCAAGGAAGTAGAAACCTTACTGCCGTTATCTGCCTGCTTTTCAAGCCCATTTTTCCACCTTGAGAGCCTCTCAACTGAACAGAGCTACTACGTATGCAATGGTCAACTATGTTGGATTTATAACTGGATGCGTGAGAAAAAAAAAAGGGAGGCATCATCCTCTTCCACGTTTGCCATTTTGCGAAGATTGGGTTAAATGTTCCGGCTTTGCAAAGTGTATGGATCGTTTTGATGCACCGCTGGGAGATGGCGACAAGCACCGTAGCTAGCGACTGTCTGCAAGCTGATAATTCCCCGGCAGATCGCCCAATTAAACACACGGCAATCAAATCCAATGCTCCATGGCGAAAGTCGCAGGTATATTACTACGAAACGAACAAGATGACGTCGCCTGTCGCGTTCGACAGAGGCCCACGTCTCTGATTTTATGACACTAATGGCATTGTAGACTTGAAAGTGAACAAACTAGCCTCTCATTAGGCACGACGCCCATCTCAGATATGCAACGGTCATTGTTACATAGATGCAACTCTCGACGAGAAATAAACTGGGTGAAACGAAGGGATCAACCATAAAAGAAAGCCCTCCGTGAACCTCGGTCCCAAAAGAACCTCTATGCCTATCCCCCCCCGCCACCACCAAGAACCATATGCATCCGGCCGCCTCATGCCAGAGACTTTCATGAATCCTAGACTTATCGTTGGATCTCCAGCAAGAAAAGCAAGCATTGACAAGGGCCAATTTCGAGGGGTCACACTACGTCCGAATCTACGAGACCATCGCAGAGCACGACGGGCGACCGCTCAGAGGCCAGTAAGCAACATGATGTTTCCATGTGAGAATGATTGTCGGACACCCCCGCCTTTGATATGCCGCCTCCCTGCGTTTTTACCGCCGGAAATGTTCCTGTTTGCGCGTGTATTTTTCTTTTCGTTGTTCCTTAAACGCCGTGGGATGAGAGAATGCCGAGTTGGAATGGAAAGGACATTGTCGTCGTCAAGTGAAGAAAAAGGAAATCCGCCGCACGCTCTCGTGGGACCCGATGGCCCCCATACGCCGATCCGCTCATCGCCTCAACTTATTTTTTCCTGCATCCAGCCTTAGTCAAACTTGCTCTTTCTCATCATGATTCATATCCATTTCGCTCTGGTTCACGTACACTCCGCTGTCGGGTTCTCATGCTTGGCCGTGGAGCCCTTGCCGCGCCAGGTGCTAACAGCCGGAATGTTGGCCTCGTAGCGCACCTCCTCGGTTCCATAGGCACGCGGGGTGAGCTTAATGAGAGTGTGCAGCGGCACGTTCATCCACGGGCTGTCCGCCTGAGACTTATTCATGAAGTACGCGTAGATGCAGCGCAGGACGGCCTGGTGGGTTACGATGAGGATGTCCTCGGAGCGCTCGAGCTCCATGATGATGGGCTCGAGCCGGATGACGACGTCGCGGTAGGACTCGCCGCCGCGGTAGCGGTAGTTGTACTTGTCCTCGTCGCGTGCGGCAAAGTCCTCGGGGAAACGGTCCTTGATCTCCTGGTAGGTCAGTCCGTCGCACACACCAGAGTCGAGCTCGTCCAGAGCCTTCCACTGCAGTTGGTTGTAATCGGAAGGAAGGAAGCGGGAGGTGGCGATGGTGCGCTTCAGTGTTGAGGTCCAAACGGTGAGGGGACGGTCGTCCTGTGGATGTGAGCATGGGGTGGGATGCGAGTGCGGGCTTACTTACGCCGACTGATTTCCTGACGAGCTCGGGAAGTTTCCTGGCATATTGCTCACCACGAGGCGAGAGCATTGTGTCACCGCCAATGCGGCCGTCCAAGTTGTACATGGACTCTCCGTGCTGTTCCGCGTCAGTGTGGTCCCACTCACCACTCACAAAAGACTCACTCTTGACAGCCAGATGGAACGAGGCCGGATGTGAAGGTTCATCAGGTAGTAAACGACACGACTCTGCAAGTAGTCCTGGATGCGGTTGATGATGACCTGCTTGCCGACATCCATGATCTTGAGGTAAGTGTACTCATCCTCGTCGCCGTCCTCGTCGAGCGACTTGTACACCTTCTCGTAGTTGCGGATGCGGTTGCGGAAGTCGAGGGCCGCCTCCTCGGGGTCCTGGCCCTGGTAGTCGGGGGAGGTGAGCTTGACGTCGCGGATGTTGGCCATGATGAGGTTCTCATCGTCGCACTTGCTCTCGACGAAGAGGACTTCGATGCCCTCCTTGGTGCAGATGTCGAGAACCCACTTGCGGCGCTCCTTGGTGGAGTTGGTGGCGTCGAGGATGCCGATGACACCGCCCTGGCGGAACCAAGCCAGCATGTCCTCGATGGCCTTCTCGGCGGCGGCGCGACGTCTCCGCTCGCCCTCGGCGTTGTGAAAGTCAAAGAAGTCAGCCGAGGGGTGGGCATCTTCCTGGCGGCGATAGCTGCCGACGTTGAAGGTCTTGGCCTTGATTGAGAGCCATCCCAGATACCGTTGCGCTGGAAAGGTCAGTAACGATTTCCTGAAAGTTGGGGGCCCCGAAGCGCGAGTCGTGCCGAAGCTTGTGTGATGGCGTTGTAAACATACCTTTCTGGGCGATGAAGCTCTTGCCTCTGGCGGGCAGACCGACCATGACGACACATATCTTGAGGTCCTCCACCTGGATGCCGATGCCGTTAGTCTTGGCTGATGGCATCTTGACGGCTCGTCGACGTGCACGTTTATTTCTGAGATATTGCTACGACGAGAGAAACAACGAGGAGCGACGCGTGAAGAAGACCATGCAGAAGCGAACAGAGACAGCAGGATCAAGAAGGCGCGAAGTTGCGGCGGGCACGGAAGGCAGCTCGCGTGATGCTTCCAGCAGAGGCGATAGCTCTACGCCCAGAAAAGGCGGAACCCCCCGGTGTGAGGTTCGGGGGCGGGTGCGGTGGCCTGGAGCACAGCCGGGGTGGAGGCACTTCTCGACCCGACGACAGCTACCTCCCAGGTGCTGCAAGAGCCGCTAGCAGGGGACAGAGGGAAAGACAATGTGCGCTGGCGTGAGGTAGGACTCCCAGGACGGCAGGTCAGGGTCCTTGTCTGTTTGCGTATGTATGGCCGTATACGGTATACGTTGACAGCGTGGGAATACAGGTGTGGCTGTTTTGATGTTGTAGAGAAGTTGAAAAGAGATGCACGGGGTGAGGGGGCAGTTTTGAGAGTAAAGTGATCTGATGGCAGCACTGTGATGTGAGGGTGGAGGGAAGAGAGCAGTGAGTGGGCGAGCAGCGTGCACGAGTCTGGAGAAACGGAAGGGGACTGAGAGAGCGGTACGTAAAAGGAAGCAGGGGACGCCGAGAGGCTATCCCGAGGGTAGCGTGAGTGACTGAGTGACTGAGGTAAGGAAAGGTAGGTAGCTGCGAACCACCGGCTAGGCTAGAGTCAATCCAAACTGCTGCTTTAGCAGTGACTGGACTGGATTCTAGACTTGACACCGGGCAAGAGGCAACTGCAGAAAAGGGAACAGCTGCCGCCATAATAGACGATAGCCCACCTCGTCGCATCAGTCTGGTGTCTCATCAGGTCAGACAGATGGCGGAACCGAGAGTCAAACCCACTGGGGCGGATTCACAGACTTAGGCGCACCAGCTACGGACACAGCTGTCGCACTCTGCAGAGCGCTGCTTGCATGTTTCCATGTTTCCTTTCCCTGCAATCGGGATTCCCAGGAGCAGCAGCAGACGCACCAGATCACCACCCTGCAGAGACTGCTGACTATTGGCCCATTCCTGCTGTGCACCGCCGTCTTGACATGAACTTAGGAAAGGTAACTTAGGTAAGGTAGTGTAAGGCAGTCCAGGTCCTGCAAGGTGAAGCCTCGGCGTGGCCTGCCCGCCCCTCCATCATGACCCCATGCCAACTCCAATCCCCCCGTCCGATGCCCCTCATTTTGGCGTTCCTGTGCCCGCTTCTCTCCGGTCCCTGAACTTTTCCAGCCTGGGGGTGGGCGGGCAGCCACTAAGCAGCCCATCCAGAACCTCTACCGTGCCTCCATCTCCTTGAGAAATATGCACAACGTGACAGCTCCAAGCTTCAGCTCCCCGTCCCCGCATTCAACGGGACGTCTCGCAGCGCTCATCAGCCAGTGAAGGCCAGCTAATTCCTGCACTTTTGCTCAAGTCTCGCTCTCTCACCGAACACAGCCGAGGTGGAGATCAGCCCACGGCCAAATACACTCCCATCCGACTCGCCAGTCATAGCCGGTTCGTCAGGAGAGATGCCGGGATGCATTACTGTGCGCATGCTGCAATTGCCTTTGGTGATGACGGAGCCACAGCTGCAAACGAAAACTGAAGGAATCCCTCATGTCGCAACAGAAAAGAGTAAACCACTGAAATTCCAATTCAACTTCCAGAAACAATAAGAACTTCTTGTTCCTTCGACAACTTTGCCAATTCTTGCTTCTGCTCCCAGCCAACATGCATTCTTTTCTTCCGTCCGATCATTCCCGGCCACTACCGAGACAACGCCGGCCGTGCAAACATGTAGCCGGCAGCAGCAGCACTCTGCCAGGAGAACGGAAAAGGCCTTCAGACAGCAGCTCAATTGAGCAAGCCAGCCAAGCTTGGCCACTAGCACCTGACATCCCCCCACGTACAATTCGCCAGGGGAAAAGGTCATCCGGTCCAAAGGGGTCTCCTGACCTGGGCCGACGGAAAAAAAAAATTATGGGAATTGAGAATTTACACCGCTGATACTGCTGCACTTGCGCAGCTGGTAAATCCTCACCACCACGCGCGTCAGGGGGCTTTTCCTTTATCCTGTTGTTGCACCCCCACTCTAGCCCAGCCGGGCCTATGCTGCTGGGTGGCTCTGCTCCGAACCAGCAAGTCCAGCCGGCCGGGACGCGACACGGGGGCGGCCCAGCAAATCGGCACGATTGCCAGATCGTATCAACCAGCAGGGCCTTTTCTCAGGGGTCGTTTTTCTCTCAGATGCCAGCGAGCCCCCTGCGTGACTGTTCACACCGCCTGGGCGCAATTGAGGAAAAAATAAGACTGCTGGGGGCGAGAGTGACGGCAAGGATGGAAAATCGAGTCCCTGAACATCGGAGGCTCTGATGCTCTGAGAGCCAAGTGGCTGCTGCACGACTCTCACTGAGCCGCACCTCACCGAGGATCGCCTGGGTGGCCGAAGGTGACAAAGCTGAAAGACAAATCGGAATACAATTTCAAACCAAACACTCTCGAAACAAAGCAACAGAAGGAAATCAAAGACTGATCGTACCTTGCTGAAGCTCCAGGTATGCTGCCTCCTGGGCTGTCGCTTGCCGTCCACCAGGGGCGCACCCGCCGGGATTACTCCGATACCCATACTGGCTGAGGTGCTGGTCCGATTTGGAAAGCTTCAAAATTTCCGAGGCTCTGGAAACGCTTCGCTCTTGGCCTTGCTGTCAGAAGCTTTGCCCCGGTGTCGAACTTCCAGATGCTGCTGGAATTTCCTTTTGCCGACGAATAGCGGAGGATGTCGGAGGGCACCAAGTGTCGGTCGGTGCAGCGAGTGCCGAATAACCGCAGCACACACCGGGCGGTAAGGGGCGGCCGATCGTGAGGGCGAGGAGAGATGCGATGGAAGGATTGAAAGTCAGGAGGCAGAGGAGGAATCAAAAGAAGGGGTACCTGTGTCCTCTAGGGGGTTCCAGGTGTCGTCAGGCAGGGCGAGTCGGTGAAGGCGAAGGGTTGCAACAGGCTTGGATCACGAACTGTTGAATGAAGTGGCAGAAATCCGTACCCATGAACCGGTGAGGTCACACCCGTTATCGATAAGGCTACTGTGTCTGCGATAAGCACTCCGTCGCCACTCCGATAAGTCCCGAGTCGCCCTCTGGTTTCAGCACTGTCCACTGTGGAACGCCAGTTGCGCTAGGTTTGCTTGCCTGCCGTCTCTGTGAATGCATCTGGGAAGCTACACTGCCTAGCTACAATGATGTCCACTTACCCAAAATGTCACTGAGCGAGGCAAGGGAGCTCCATCATGGACCATGAATCGAGAGAATCACTCATCAAAGGAAACATGAGGCAAGTGGCATGCTTAGACTGAACTCTGCCAACCTAAGTATCTAGCAACCGACAACCACATCTCTGGCAAAGCAATTTTCCTGGTCCCACAGACCCCAGAAGCTTGGAGCAAATCAATCTCTCGACAATTCTGATGCGCGACATGATAACTGATGCATCTCATCCACACCTATCTCTACTCGTCAGAAAATAAACCGGGACTCTTGAACTTGTTAGACCGACACACGATCCGGACCAATTGAGGCCTCGGGCGTAGGACCAAAGGTCTGCCGGGAGTAGAATCGCATCTGGGCAGCGCCGACGTCGAAATAAGCCTCGACATTGTGCAGGAAGACGGATCCTAGGACATATGGACCAGTAGCTCCAGTTGTGATGGCGATCTGGCAGTATCCAGTGAGCTGATCCTTCATGTTGCGGAAGATGAGGTCCACAGGGTTGATCCAGAAGCTGTTGCCCTCGATGACCACCGCGACACGCGGAGCAACGGCGTCGCAGGGCGCGAAGTAAGAGCCGTACTGGAACATGTAGATGCCGCTGGGGGAGAAAGATCTGGCAATGGCCTCTGCGACAGGAGGAGGGACGAACATCATGGTGGTTCCCGTGTCGACGATGTAGGGGAACTTCCTCTCGTCTGTCGTTGTTCCCCACCTGATGCCGTCGACAAGAATCGTGTAGTACGAGTACTGCCAGGCGGATTCTGGTCGCTCAGTGTTGATTTGTGTCTTTCGGCATGTCAGCTGGGGTTGCGATCAGTGAAGGGAAGACGAGGAAGGCGACTTACGATGATGAGGTCTGTGTAGGCCGTGGGACTCGAGATGGTGACGCCAGTGCGGCCACCCCAAGCAATCACACCAGAGGAGTTGCGGACGAGAGCCACGCTGAAGGAGTCTGCAGAGAGTCCTTGCTGGACCATACTGGTGAAGAAGGGTTGGTACGGCACCTGGAAGGCAGGACGCTTCTCGGTGGCATCGCCAGTGAAGGCACTCGTGATGGAAGGGTAGGCCATACCAAGGATGCCGTTTGTGTAGTTGTTGCCGTACCAGTGTGTGAGATTGGCAAGGCCAACCTGCTGCTGTTGAACGACGATGCCAGCGACTTCGATGTCACTGTATCCCATAGGGCCCGACGCCTTCTCGCCAGAGCCATAGCTGAGGGCGAAATGGATGTCCTCTACAGGACCGTACTTGAATCCGTCAATGAGGTCAGGGCCAAAGGCGCATGCCTCCTGAGGGTAGGCGACGGTACCCGTCATGCTGACGCAGGAAAGATTGGTGCTGGCAGCCCAGGTGTCGCTGCTGCCAGTGTCGAACAGCATGTTGAGGGGCTTTCCATCCCAGATGACCTCGATGGAGTATTGGGTGCCGTAGGGGGTCAGGGCAGTGATGTTCTGGTAGGCATTGGAGAGGTCCTTGGGCTGAGCAGCTTGCAGGGCCGTGGCGGCGTTGTGGCCGGCAATCTTGCCGCGGAAGGCCTTGAGAGGCTGGGTACGGCCGAGGACATCCTCAGCGATAGGCTCACGATGAGCCTTGAGACGCTGGAAGCTGATGCCCTTGAGGGGGCTGATGATTTCGATGCTGTTGGTTTTGTGCTTGTCGATGACAGCAGCGTTAGTGGTGAGCACACCAACTCCCACGAGGGAGGAGAGGACATGGGCGACCCTCATGGCGATGGATGGCAGAGAGACCTGGAAGGAATGTACAAGAAAAGAGTGTCTGGTGGAACGAGAGAATGAACAAGAGAGTGAACGAAAGAGTGGCTCAATAGCTGGAGTCTCTGGGTGAGGCAGCTGGAGAGAAAGGAGTGATGGGTTGTAAAAGACGAGATTCGAAATCTTAGAACGAAGGAGGGAGGTAATAAGGAGGGGTCGAGGACAGAGAGATGGAAGGTGCGTCAGATTCAGTGCGGCATCTGACGACGGGAGGCAGTCGTCGGGAAGTCGCTTCCTCCTCCTGAGTTATCTGTGTCGCCGGGAAGGCGTGGCTCGCGAAAGGGGGAAGGGGCCGAGAGGGTGGTTGCCGTCGCAGAAGTCACGATAGGGGCGACCCTGCGCCTGTCTCGTTCGGTAACCTCGTCGCATCCGGGAGGAGCTCATGGAAACGGCAACTGCTTCCCTGTTTGTCGTGATACATGTCCTTGCTGCCTCAGGTAAACCCAGACGTCTTCCTTCTCTGGTTCATCTTCAAATGACGGAGCTAACCCGTGCCCAGTCTTCCTCCATCAGATGCATCGTGACTTTAAAGGGAGTCAACAACTACCGATCACCCGTTTGTTTGCCATTGGACTCATTTCCTTCACCGCACTCGCCCCGACCTCATGATCCAAACTCGTCCAAGTCAATCGGGCCTTTGGACTTGGAACCGTTCAAGTCCTCTCATCCGTCTGACGGGATCACGGAACGAACGGGGCTGGCCGCGAATATGTACCCGACTGAAGTTGCACATGTTCACAACACGAGCTGTGATGCGACTCAAGGTTTAGACCGTTCACTTATCACTGCTCAAACGACTGGCCGGTCGTGAATGTTGAATTCGCTGAACGGCATCTATACTAATCGCCGTCTCTTAACAGCCATGGAGTCGATTGATTGTCGGGAAAATCCAGACAATGTACCAACCTTCAAACAGTCCTGGATTTGGTCCAAAACGGCGTACGCAGCTCTCAATCTCGGTTCAATGTCTACGTCCGACGTCCAGCTGTGGTGTCCACGCTCAACGGGAACCTGCAGCTGCCGTCCGAGGTGCCATCCAGGGGCGAGTTGTCAGGACACAGCCGTCAGGACATGGGCAATCAAAATTTTGGAACGAAGAATTCCAACGGCGAGGCGCCTGGGGTTTCTGCCTCTTCTAGGGTCTTCTGGCACATTGGCAGCTGCAGCCAAGGCGGCCGTGGTGCAGACTCATGTCGGGACAAACATTCCTTGCCACAGCTAAGTAAGATAGACGCCTGCCAGACGCCGCGAGGTGTGGTGTGTTTGTCATTCATGCGGTATGCGAGATGGCACATCGTCCGCATAGCCTTCCCCCTGCCGCGCTCGTAGACATAATGTTCTTCCCGGCCTGTCACGACTGCTTCCATGTCACCTATGGAACTTCATCTGAACTGAACTGACTAGTACGGGAAACGAGGCTGACTGGTGATTCAATACTTTGTTAGCTGGGATACCGTTGACAACTTCGGCTGAAACAGTCTGTCCTTCACATGGTTTGAACTGAGCAGCACGTCTCTGTGGTACAATTGATGCCATCTTCGTACGAACAGTTGCCATGCAACGGCTTGGTAAGAGCTGCCACACCGTATTCAAATTTAAATTAATTAAACGTCAACTCATGAAATCGTTCAAGCCTGACGATTGCTCAATCGCCAGCTTCATCGGCCTGCATTGACTAGTGGTCGGAGCGTTTACCCCATCTCGCCGAGACGGCTGTTGCTGTCTTGCCGCCGGCCCGTTGGGTTCATATTTCCATATCAATCCGCGCCATTTCCCCGCTACGATTTGCAATCAGTGAACGCCTAGAATCGTAGACCCATTCTCAACAGCGATCCTTCAGAGAATCCTCTAGATTACCGTTGAGGATGGATTCGCAACCCCGCCGACCAGGGGTTTCAAGCCGAGGCAGTTGCCGGAAGGGGTAACCTTGCCAACCTTAACAACCTTGCCATGACTACACGTCCCAAGAAGACACAACTTAAGGCTGAACTTGCAGCGTCTAAATGCAACTAGTGTCTCGTCCATGACCTCAGGTCCACTACTTTATATCCGACCTCACTCCCTCCACACTCCCACTCACCATCATCTCCCATCTCACTCCAGCACATCCGAGGCCGCCATTCGAGCGCCAAAACATCACCCAGCATGGCCTCAAACCAATTATCCACCCAAGGAGCTCTCCCACAGATGAGGGCCCTCTCCCCAAACACATTCCTCTACGAGCCGCCATCGGCAGCCCCGGACCCGGGCTCCCCGCAGCTCATCGCCATCTTCGCCTGGATGTCCGCCCAGGACGTCCACATCGCAAAGTACACCTCGCGCTACATGGCCATCTACCCGACGGCGCGCATCCTGCTGGTCAAGTGCCCCTTCATCCACACGCTCTCGGTGCGCATCGCCAAGCGCGAGATCAAGCCCGCCGTCTCCGTCGTGCGGGCCCTCGCGGACGCCACCCCGCCCGGCGAGACGAAGCGGCCCCAGCTGCTGCTGCACGTCTTCTCCAACGGCGGCGCATCAAACCTCTCGAAATTCTTCGAGCTCTACGCCGCCGCCGACCGCGCGGGCCGGGGGCTTGACAACCTGCCGCCGCACGTGAGCGTGTACGACTCGTGCCCGGGCGGGTTCCACTGGATGCGCAGCTACCGCGCGCTGTCGGCGGTGTTCCCACGGTTCCTGGCGCCGCTGGTGCACGTCTTCATCGGCTGGTTCTGGATCTTCCAGGTGCCGTTCGGCGGGCGGCACGGGTTTCTCGGCAGGATGTGGGCGGCGCTGAAGCAGAAGGCGCTGCTGCAGAGCGAGCAGCGGCGGGTGTATCTGTACAGCCGCGAGGACGAGATGATCTACTGGGGGGATGTTGAGAAGCACGCCAACGAGGCACGGGAGGTCGGGTTCAGGGTGGGCAGGGAGAGGTTCGAGGGCAGCCAGCATGTGGCGCACGCGAGGACGGACGGGGAGAGGTACTGGGGCGCTGTGAGGGAGTTGTGGGATGGGCGGAGGGATAGCGGGGTTGTGATGGAGCGGGAGGTGAAGACGGAGGCGCCCCGGGTGGAGGAGACAAAAACCAAGGTTATTGAGCCTGATTTTGAGGTTGTTGAGAAGGAGACTGTGAAGGAGCCGGTGAAGCCTGAGGTCGAGGCCAAGCCTGATGTTGCGAAGGCGCCGGAGCCGGCCAAGATTGAAGTGCTCCAGCCCACGCCTGTCAAACCGGAGGTCAACCAGAATGAGACCGTGAGGAAGATCGAGTTGGCGGAGGAGTCTGATCTTGTCAAGCAGCCCGAGGTTGTCACGGAGGCCGAGATTAAAGAGGCGGAGGTCGCGAAGATGCCGGAGCCGGTCAAGGTGGAGCCGCCGAGACGGAAGAAGCAACCGACGCCGCCTCCAACGATTCAGTGATCCATGCAACTTGCGTTTGTGTATTGGGAATGATGCATAGAACTACATACTTTCGTTTATACATAATTTAGATTGATACAGCTGTCTACCCACACCAGTGTTGGTTGTGCTTCTGTGTGAGGCACCAGTAAGTACGGCATACTTGAACGTCTTGTCAGACGGTTCGTCATGCGCTTGACCTATGTCCTCAGGGGATGGATGGGCCCAACGAGTACCAAAAGAACTACTCCCCTGTATATGGCCGCCTAAAGGCATGTCGATGGCCTCTGGCAGTCCACAGTGACTTTCACCTGCTTAGTGCAACAGACCTTCTAACTGCACGCCTCCAGACAATCGGCCAGGGCGCGCGATCGACTTTATGATCTTCAGAGGGCTTGCGTATGGGGTTTCTGTAATGTTTTCCTTGACCGGTAGAGGGCCCAGGTCAAATACTCATAGTCTTGCCCAAACTGTGCCCGCGAACAGGGTGAATTTGCCGTGGTCTTTGTGCAGGGGGGCTGCGTCGGAACTACAAACTCAAGGTATGTCGACAGGGATTGAGCGGATCACGATCCGTCTGAGTTTCTGCACTAGATTACCGTCAGGTCAAAGCTGACTACGATGCCAAGAGTTTCTCATTATCCATTGTTTCTCACAACTCAGCTAAATCCTTTGCTAACGGCGTGGATAATAAGGAATCGATATGTTGAGGGAGTTTCGAGCCCGTTCAGGGGGTTTCACACTGGGGGGGAAAGCAGTAAAAGCATCTCCGTAAGTTCTCAGTCCAGTAGCTTCGCAGTATACGTACCCAGATAAAGGACCAACATATCGTATTCATAAACTCGCCCAAATTCTGAATTGCCCAGTGATAATTTCAATCGGTTGACAAGGTGGGCAGACGTCCCCTGTTGGTCCCGCCAGCCGCCAGCCGCCATCGAATCACACGCCATAAATGCAATCGCATCATGCATGTATCTGCAACACTAATGCTGTTGGTTTTTAGATGCTACAGCTCAGCAGGTAGGCCTTCTCAGCGCGACCTTACCGTGGGTCTTATTACGAACGTAACCCCGCCTCCAGCCCTGATTGACTGGTTTCCCCCCCAAATCACTCGTTGTTCGACTTCCCAGCCATCTTCCAAAGTCACGTCGTCGGGAGCAGCATCCCCGGAGGCGCGTCGAAGGTTTCAAGTCTCGAGAGAAATCCCAAAGGTACCTTCATGACTGCGCAAATCAAACGGCAACTATGGCAGAAGTGCTCGGTGTTGTCAGCAGCGCGATTGCAGTCGCCGAGCTGGCGGGAAAATTCGGCCTCAGCGTCATGAAGCTGAAGCAGTTGTGGGACGAGATCCAGGACATCCCCGAAGAGATGAACCGCATCATGAGACAGCTAGAGATCCTGAAGCCCGTCCTGGCGGGGATGGAGGCCGATTTCGTGCAACAGCAGCGACACAAGGTCTACTCCAACAATGCCACCAATTTGTATGCGAGCATCGAATACTGTCGAGACGCTGTCAATGATCTGGAGAGCTTGGCCGAGGACATGCAGGCCAGGATCAGCACTGCGAAGCGATCGAGAAGGAACATCACGAAGCTCAAGGTCTCGTTCAAGAAGGAGGACATTCGGAAGTACCAGGAACGGATCGGTTGGGCGTTGCACCTGATCTCGCTGTCGCAGCACAGCTATATGATGTGGGTGTCATCAACCTTCGCTCAAAATGTGAATAGAAACTGACTCTTGTAGGGCTTTTATGAAGTCTCAGCCTGTAGTAGAACTGGTTCAAGATTCGGGACCAAGTTCACTGGACACTGTTGTGGATGACTCGCAAGAGGGGCAGACCGACACAAGCAATTCCGATCGGTTCGAAATGAGACGCCCAATGGGTTACGAGGTGGGCCCGAAGCCTCTTCCGTGGCAAAAGGCGCCTTTCTTCGGAGGCTTCACCTACAAGCAATCTCAGAATTCCTTTTTCCCAAATAGCACCGGCAAGCTCATTGAGACACAACTTCGACATGAATGCTTGCGCTAACATATCCGTAGTGCACCAAGTCCGCCTACAGCTCCCAAGATGGATGTCCCAAAGGGTCTTTGACTTGCAGACGTACCGCGCCCAAGTCGGTTGGCAAATCTGTCTAAAGCCATGGATTAAGCGACATAGCTATAGCAAAACATTCAACGATGTCAGATATGGCAAGCTCGTGGATGTTGAGAAGGCTCTAGCCGTGGGAGACGCCTCCCTGTTCGATCGTGATGAGCAGGGAGGAACACTACTTCATGTACAATGACTATATCCTATACATAATTTCAGAAGAAGCTAACAGAAAGACTTAGGTTGCAGCATACGGCGGGAAATTAGACACCTTCAAAGCATTACTAAGCTGGGGTGTGAGCCCTGAAGAAACCAACGATGATGGCCAATCAGCTGCTCAGTATATTTACGGAATGTACGGCTATTCCGACACGGCGCTCACCGGAATTGTTAAGATTATGATGAATTTGGGAGCTCTTGAGGAAGAGATTGACGTAATGTTCTCTGGCGCTCGGAGGTCCAAGAGATACGCTTTTCCTGATTACATCTGGAGGGTTCCTGGTGTTATACAAATAATGGCCGGGGACCGATACCAAGAGTACCTGCAGTTGCCTCCTCAAGCTCGGTTTGCATACCTTTCGTGGTCCAAAGTCAGTCCAAAAGTTTTACTGGAGCAATTCAGCCTGAGCGCTGGTATTACTCCAGCTGCTTTGAGGGCAGTTGAAGGACATTATGACAAAAGCTTCTTGAATCCAGGTAGAGGGTTAAGTCTGCAAGGGCTTGCAGAGAAGTATTTCATAGAGACGCCTATTGGTCGTTGGGACAGCCCGTGGGTTCGTAGAGATAAAACCGAGGGAAAGATCGGCCTCAGACGCTTTCACAAGTTTTATTTCTGGCGGAAACTTGTGCGATGGTATCTTGCTGGAATCTCTCTCTCGAAGCTCACTGAGTTGGGTACATTCATGCGAGACGACGTGACGCCATTTCTCTGCGGCTTGTCCAATAAATGTCGTCTTGACTGTGGATATATGAGCGCACGTCGCGAACCACGTTGGATGATACAGGGGGTGTCTCGAGCCATGAAATTCTGGTTAGAGGACTTGCAGTCTGTGGGCATAGATCTGGCGGAGTACGGTAGGCGGGAACTCGCCATATATCTTTATTCGAGCTGTCCTCTTCGACACCGGCGGGGCTCGGAGTTGCTGCGAGGGAGCTACAGGGACGAGGCTTTTAACATGCGGCTGGTCTCGTTTGAATACGGTCCTCGACCTGAGGACTGGTACCTTGTCTGGGATACTGACGCGTATGAGTTCGCTGGGGAATTCTGGGATCTTATCGAGAACCCGCCGCTCCGCATTCCTGGCGGATGGTTTGATGACGACTAGGTAGTAGAAGTCGTGGAGGAAGATCGTGAGCAAGCATCATTCATGTACCTGTAGAGAAGTGGTTAAGGGGCATCGCTACTCTTGTTTCTCGCATTCAAAATGCGCAGAGGAATATCATTAAGGAGAAATGGGCTGCATTAATTATCTCTTCTGGTTGAATAGACGTAACCAACTCGTGATACCGCCATGATCCCAAACACCACGACTTTCATATGTTTGAGCTTTTCAAGTTCGTAATCACTCGACGATTTCGAAGCATCTATGAGAGGAGTGTTCGCTCGCAGGACGGAGGATCACGAAGAAAACCTGTCGTATTCGGCTGCAAGAAGGTGTAGGAATGAATTCAAAGTCTAAGTAAGCTGTCGCAAGTCACCGAGTCCGGAGCAGAAGCTTAAGAAATACAGATGATCAACGTGGATGATACATGCAGTTCCTCCTAGCAGTTGCAACTAACTTTAAGATAAGCCGCCGACGTTTCCTCCGGTACTAATCGCGGATGTTTGTAGTCGCTCGTCCCAGCCCTCCCGTTTCTGACTTCTAAGCGCAGTCTCCGCTAGTATCATTCCCACGATCCTTACTGATATCCACCGCATTAAAAAGACCAGTATCATCCGCTTCAATAACCCCAGAGCTGTCTAACATAACAGCTGCAATTACCGGGTTGCTTATCGTCTTTCCATCAGAGAATGCGTCGAGAACTAACGCTAAGAAACTAGAAAAGATGAACAACATACTAATACTAGTAGCTAACCACGAAAGAATCCTTACAGGCGAAACCTCCGCCCGAAGAGCCTCCACTGGCTCCCAACCTCTGGTTTCGAGTCTTCCGATCCCTCCCGGGAAGGTGCTAGGTGAGAAAGCCTCTGTTAATGCACTCCATGTTCCTTGGTAGATCCGAACGAGCGAATCGCGCAGGGCATCTTCCAGTCCCCCCATGTAGGTTTCTGGGTCATTCATACGTAAAGATGCCACAACTGTGTGAACCTCTTGCATCATAGCCAATGTCTCTCCGGTGAGGTTGTCTGGCAACACCTCTTCGCTCGTGGAAATAATGATGTTCGAGGCAATGAAGCATGGCGAACTGTTGGACGTTGGGCCCGGTTAGTTGCAGTGTGTTATTCCTGCACTGATCCTGAGCTTGGCAACGGCGATGCAATCGGAACGGTCTTCGCGACGGCTTTTAACAAGATGGATCTCAGGCGGCGGGGGCCAAATTCGGTGTTATTGGTGTAGCCGATGCTTTTATGGCAATCGTATTCCTCCTCCTTCCCTCCGGAAAACACATAGATTGAGGCATATTGAACTTTCTTCAAAACCTCGATTGCCTCGGGCAATGCCTCCGTGGATGGCACTTTCCAGGGCTGGTCTTTCAGAAGAGTTGCTGCCCCTAAGGCGTTTGTCATCTGCGTCTCGTCCTCGGCGAATTTGAGATTTTTGGTCTTAGGATCCTGCAAGGTCCGGAGAATCGTTGGGGGTATCTGCGATTCATCGGTGATCCATTGGAAGGACTCAATCTTGAAGATGGGCACCGTGGCATTCTGAACTACCGTACCGTTGGTGTAAGAGCCGAGGAAAGTTCCCATGCGACGCGCTTGGGTCAAGGACCCCTTGTTGTACTCGAGGGGTGTCATTGCCTTCGGGCTTGCGAATCCGGCAGCCATTTGGACCAGGCCCCGGCGGATGTTGAGGCCATTTTTGTACTTGGCCCATCCGTCGCCAGGCGACGCCAAGCCCAGAGAAATGACCTTCACTGAGTCCGTGTCGTAAGATAAGATTGGCACCCAAGACACGGAGCCGGTCGCCAGCGGACTGGCGAGCTGTTCAGGCCAGGCAAGAAGGAGAGACAGTATTGCAAGAAGTCTCGTGGTACCTCCATTTGGCCGGGATGATGACCTTGACCGTATAATTGACCACGGTGGTAGCTTCCAGGAACCCACGACATTAGCATCTTCGAGAGAGAGGCCAGTCTTTTCAAATAGAATAAAGATACACCTCCACGCAGCAAGGCCCTGCCACGCAGTGCCTAGGGCTCTTCCAGCGACAAGGCAAGCTGAGATTATCGTGGACACGTCGGTTTGGGTGAGTCTGAATGAGCTGTCGAGTCGTAGTGAGCGTCCAGAAACGGCGAAAGACTTGCCATCAAGACCTTTCCACATGCTGAACGCGAAGACGACGCAGAATAGTGCATATAAAAAGAGAAGATACCACTCTGAGATCAGACGCGACCAACGCTGCCGTCCGACGTTCTGGTGACATGTGTGAGGTGCTCTGACTTGAGTATTTGCAACTGTCTCGGGAAGCTTTTGATAGGGATGACTTCTCATTTCTATATTCACCATGTTGGTAGAGATTCAGAGCGGTGTATAGAAACAAAAAGTAGGTTTTTGTTCATTCGTTTGATAAACAAAAGTGATCTTGCTTGGGGATGAACTTGGGAAAAAATATATCAGGAAAAGATTGTGAGTCAGGTGGACACGAAAGCCCCTTTTTTGTTCAACAGAGCTCAAATTCCCATCAAACGTATAAATAGATTCCCGATTCAAAGGACAGCCTGCCATGGGAAGCAAACCCGCAAGGACGAAGGCTGGGGAAAGAAGCAGGCTGCGCCTTGGCAGCGAGTTGTTGGTGGTCAGCATGCAGGGGTATCAGGCTCTCGGGATGAACGGATTATGCATAATTGGGAAACGGTCCAACTAGACTCGGTACTAATGTGACGAAGGTGACCAGGTGAGGCTACGTGCCACCTCGTATGCACTGGATATTGGAGACTCACCCGATGGGCCCACTTCACTGTGAGGATTCTGATCCTTGAACATACCTAAGCCGCGAAGTTGAGCATGGGCATGCGGCAATTTTCTCCCGAAGCCTTGCTGACAGCCTGTGAAATTGACGCAAGCATAGTCCACCTCTGTACGCCCGAGACCGTTGCGATCGTCTTACAAGCATACACAATCTAGTAGCCTAAGCTCTAAATCCGGAAAATGTCGAACCAGCCGTACTCAGACTTGAGAGATATCTGGCGCCTTGGCAATGAGCCTGGTGTCCGGTGTTGCGCGTGTTGGCAGATTATTTCTGGCGAGGCAATGGTCCGAACCTTTCAAGTTCTCCCACCCGGGAAGGAACAGCAACACGAAACCAGGATTCTCAGGACCCCAGACGACCATGAATTGATACTACACGATCGTCATCTGTCGTGTTTGCTAAAGGGCAATGTTCAATATGCCACCGTTTCCCATGTTTGGCATGAGGGTATTTCGGAAATTCAAAACCAAGAGTGCTTGGGGCTCGATAGCCCGGATCTGCAGCGTCTGGTTTTCCGCATTCCGACGGAGATAGCTCAGAACATCTCTAAAGCATTAGGCCAGGACATTGAAGTGTGGCATGACTATATCAGCGTGCCTCAGGTACGTTGTACAAGTTATCCCATGGTGCGAGTGGACTGCAGACTGCAACACAAAAGCGTGCGGGGTAATATCCAAGCAGCTCCCACGCAGAGAAATCGACGCTTTTCATGGCCAATGACAAATTTCGTGGTCGATCAAATTAGAGAGACTGGAGTTCTAAGTACTACAGTCCAGTCGCACTCTTTAGGATAGCTTCCCTGCTAGCTTTCTTTGATTTGCTAATGAGCAAAGGCAGTGGTCGCCGACTTTCAAAACATACATCCTCGAGGCGGTGCACAAGATCTATGCTAGCTCAACTTTAACTGTCGTTCATCTAGACGATGTCACGCCGACGATGGTGGACAAATTCCTCCATGCCACAGAGGAGGCAGCTCGTCTGGAGGGCATGATTGGAATTTGCAACGCCAAGTGGTACAGCCGTGTCTGGACTGCAATGGAGTACATCCGAAGCACCAAGGTTCGGGTCATGGACTCAGAGAAGCAACTGCATGGCGAGGACTCGGTGCAACTCTATCAGCCGCAGCTGAATCAGTTTTGGGGCGAGCAGATTGCGAAGAATGGGGGTACTGATCTCGAAGAGCGACTTGAGATTGGAAAGAACATCATGCCCTGGAATCTAGGGTCACTCGATCTGTGTCGTGCGAACTCGAAAAGTCGTAATTTCGGTCTCGCTTTTGCTCTGCTGTCTCGTCGGGGATGCCGCGATAAGAACGATTTCCTTTATGCCCTTCAAGGCATTATCACCGGCTACTCGACTACGAAGCTAGCCGGCTGCGACTGGGACGAAATGTACCTCAATCTGGCACATCGTTGCTTGAGAGATGGCGACTATACCCCGTTGCTGGTGACGCCGGAGTTTGGGCCCGATGATGGTTTGGATGTCCGAAACATGCCAGCCAACAATGTTAACGAGGGCTACAATGATGTCTATGTCAGTATCTACGCATCTCTTCGGCTTTTTCTCCTACTTTTTTCTTTTCTGTATGTTG
The DNA here is from genome assembly GCF_011800055.1 of Colletotrichum gloeosporioides. Taxonomy (NCBI): domain Eukaryota; kingdom Fungi; phylum Ascomycota; class Sordariomycetes; order Glomerellales; family Glomerellaceae; genus Colletotrichum; species Colletotrichum gloeosporioides. Next base: position 837,322 of record NW_025544719.1, read on the forward strand.
CACATGCCTCTTTCCTAGATCATGAGCCGCTGAGATGTTTTATTTCGACATCATCTATTTTTAAGCGGAAGAATGCCATCACGCAATTACCAATATTCAAGCCAGCAGAAAAAGTCAATTAGAAACTAACATATGTCGCAGGCATTTCCCTTGGGACATATGACATCACAGCCAGAACACCACAATGCTCTCCGCGTTGCAGACAATGGAGATGTTCTGATCAAGATGCAAAGAGCCGGCAATGTGTATCAATCCGAGTTGTGGGATGGGCGTTATGATCATCTTGCCCACTTCTGCGCCTATAATCTTGCAACGCCGAACGTGGATAGCTTTGCAGAGGCGTTTGGTTCGCGGCTATTGTTTGAATCGGAGGAGAATATGATGGAAGCCTTGTCAACAGGCGACCGCCGACAAAAGCTAGAGCAGACAATACTCGCGCTATCCAAGGTCCCACTAGGTCAGCCATGGCCCCAAGAGAGCCCCTATGATATATTTGACATAATCGACGCCCTGGGAATCCTAGACACATGGGCAGAGCGAGAAGAATCTCGCTATGACTTCCAAGGCAGGCACGGCAACATCTTACACCTTACTTGGCGCCGCTTCCGTGTTTGGGTCAAATGTGCAGCATGTGGTGCTGCTTCGGTCAATGATGCTGGACTTTTCATCGAGAATGATCGTGCGCAAGTTCACGGTATGACAATGTATCGATTTCCGGGGCTCGGTTATTTTCACACCAACCCAGGCGGCATTTGCCTGCTGGTAGACGAAGAGGGCCGCATTGTTGGCCGAGCGGTTTGGGCCACGCCCGCATGTCCATGTGAAGAGATGGAGATCGTTAGACTGCAAATGCCTGCTCTACCAATGCCACGACCTAGGTCGGAGTTTTGTGAGTGGCTGGGCTGGACTTCATGATCTGAGACCAGCGCCTTCAATGTCAGGGCCAGGTCATCTTGGGGTGGTGGACGGTGTGAGCTTGCATTTCTCAAGTCAGGGGTAGTGCAGAGGAGCATGAGAGATTCGGATGCCGTTTTTACATCGTTGCCCTGACATGTTCTTAGGCAAGATGGCTTTCGGGCATGCCACTCGGTACTATCCATGGATAATCGTAGAAGTCTCTCAACTAAGAACCAGCGTTCTTCCAAGCCTCTCTCAGCAGTGACAACCGCGGCGCAATCCACAAGGACGCTTTCTTGGAGGAAGTTGCATCCAATGGCATCTTCGCCCTTACAATCACAGCACAGTCAGGCCCCCGGGTTCAGTCCCCGCATAGATGACAACTACCAATCATCTCCGCCGCGTGAAACTCGTAAGCGCCGTAACACGTCACGGATCCTGACTGGCTATGCCGATTTGAGCATGGATAGAAAGCGGTTGAGTGCGCTTTTGCGCGCAAGACGCATTGCGCACATAACAGTCTTATAGATTCATGGCCATCTCCATTAAACACTTCCCAATATACCACGATCAAGCTGCGAGCGTGATATCTCAAGAAGTTTGCCACGACTTTTCAGTATTACTTGAGCTACTACACGTACAATCCCGCCCTACTCCTACGGTAGAGAACGTCGAAACGCATTCTTTTCTGATGGAGAAGAGCGCCAGGACACCCCGCGCACCAATGAATAACAAGACAAGAGCTCGCAGGAAGCCTCAGGGCGAGTGGGAGAGACTTAAACCTATTATTACTGAGCTGTACTCAACTAAAACTTTGGAAGAGGTAAGGGAAATTTTGAAAAACCATCATTATATTCAAGTCACGTAAGTTATATGTGCAAGCATCCCCTTTTTCTCAACTGACATATTCTCTAGAAAGAGACAACTGGTGTACAGATTAGAGAAATGGGAGATGCGAAAATATAATACAGGTGAACCGGAATCATCTGCGAGCCCGGAAGACTCAGCGAGCAACCACAGGCTTCATAGCCCCGAGACTACGAAGGCCTTGGAATCGTCGGCCCTTTCTGGTCTGGAGAATTCTACGCAAGCGTCCATCTCTCTAGGGTCTGGGAAAGATACGGACAAGTTGGAAGTCTTCAACGAGACCAATCTGTTGAGTAATGATAACAGAGGAGATTCAGCAGCCGACTATCCTAAGTTGACGCGTCTCATGATCCAATACATGAAAGAGGCGATGGCATCTGGCGAAGTTTTCATGGACAGCGCAGACCATGTCGGAAACGGCTGGCGATTGTTTAGTTGGGCACATGGAGCAACTGAGGCCATCGAAGCCACACGTACCAGTTCAATGCCGGAAATCACGTCTACGCCTGCTTGGAAATACCTTTCGGATGATGTTCTCTTGGAAAGAATCATCGTCGACGAACACCCCTTCATTCTCGGCACAATCTTCGCCATCTGGAAGAACGCAAGCTTGGTGGACGATGGTGACGAGACGAGTAGGATGTTTCTATGCGCAGTTCTCAGAAATTGTGAGAGGCTTCTTGCACCCCGTCATCTCATCACGGGCATCTTCAAGTGTTTGGCAAACGGGCGGTTTGATCCAGATTACTGCATCGACCGTCTGGGAATTCTGCCTGCGGAGATTTTCAGCAGAGGGACTCGAACATTGGACCCAAGCTTCGAATTCGACGAGACAAGTGATTACCAAACCATTGCGTCTTTGCCCATTCGACAGTATCAACCAGGATTCTCAGCCAAAGGTCCACTACGACTCAAAAGAAGTCTCAGTCACGACGGTACAAGCGGATTCTTTTATCGCGGCGAGAGTAACCTAAGAGATACCGCTTCGAAGTCAGATGTACCACTTGGCCCAATTCATGGGACGTATTCGGAAGATAGGACAGACGGCTCCAAGCGACAATCGGTGAATGAGAACGCATCATTGCCTGATAACCCGATACCCGAGGAGAAACCTAAGGAGACAGAAGTTGACAGGGGTCTCGGAAGCGATACGGAAGATTCTTCGGCAGAAAGTACTTCTGTGTCGTCTTCTGGAAGGCCCCAAACCTTGGACGAGAAACGGGAAGAGATTGTTAACGATATCATGAGAAACTTCATCCTGAATTTGGACGCATATCTGGAGGAAGCATATGGGACATGCGAGACTCCTGGCGCAATGGACACGGACGATACGGGGACAAGTCGGTCACAGGCCAAAGGCAAAGCAGTTTATCGGTCTTCCAACACCACGAAGCGATCCAGACAAGAAGCAAAGGGAGATCCAAGCCGTGATGCGCAGGATCGGGGCCGAGAGAGAAATGATAGTGATGGCGACAGCAGCGGCGATGATGGCCAATCGAAGAAACGGCACAGACCCTCTGAGAATAGGATTTCACCAGTGTTGTTCGCTTGCCCCTACTTCAAGTGGAACCCCTGGAAATATCGTCGAGAGAAAACCTGTATGGGACCTGGGTGGAAATCAGTCCGCCGAGTCAAGTAAGTTTCTATTGTGACTGAGTCTTCTGTGGAATTTGGTCTAACATGACTCAAGAGAACATTTACTGCGGTGTCACGAAAAACCGCTCTACAGATGTAGAAGGTGTCACCAAGACCTGAAAGAGGATGCTGCATTTGACACCCATTCCAGGGCTGAACCTCCCTGCAAAGTTGTCTCCATCCAAAAGCCATGTGACAAGTTTAACCATAAAACAGCCTCAAGACTGAAGATTTTGACCAAAGGAGCAAAGTCGGAGAGGGAGTTTTGGACAGAAATCTACAGGCTACTCTTTGATGTAATGGATAATAAGGTTCCGACCCCTTGTGAGTGATACTATGGAGTATACTGCCTTAATTATCACTGACATACCTTCTAGACTATGACATAGACACATCTTTACTCTCTCAAGCAGAGTCATGGCCTGAACACGTGCGTCGTGAGGTTCCGCCGCGGCTGCGTGAGCTACTTGAGACAGAAGCTGCTAGAGCCCTGGACAATGTTGTTCCTGATTTGATGGGCCGACTTCATGATTTCCTCCGCCACTTGGAGCCACTTCTGGAGCATTCTTACCAGCAAAGTCAAGATCGACGTGACGAGCAAGACGTGGCTACTCCTCAAGCCGCCTCGCATGGACCGGTCTCAGTCGATATCGATGCCCATGTGTCAGACGCGAACAATCCGGATCTTGGGGTCCTAGAGAACCATGATAATGGCGCGTCGTTCAACGTTGGAATCCCGTCTTGGGATATGCCACAGATGCAAGTGCCTGGGCTGCCAGTGTTCTCAGTTCAAGACGACTACTTTCCACAACAGCAGGATGATCAACCAGACCTGGTTGAATGGGATTTAATGGAAGGAAACCCTTTGCTGGATGCCACAAACATAGACTGGAGCCAGTGGCCGTCAGGGGTTAGTGAAAGTCGCGGGACATAACCTGGAGGTGCTGGTCCATCTGGAGGGACATGAAGTGCTGTTAGAGACTTGCCGTAGAACAATGGAAATTCTATCTTGAAGACGTGTCTAAGTGGGCCATACATCATCAGCACGAAGTGCATTGGCTTTGGATCGAACTTTTGATTAAGCTGTTCATCAACTGCCGTTACTGCCGCCAAGCGAGATGCCGTAATACTTCACCTCCATCGAGATGCGCATGTCGTGGGGATCACCCGCAAGCCAAGCCGGCCGGCTCCCCTCACTAACAGCCCCTCCCGATCGCCACGCCACTAACGTAGGCTAGGCCTCCTAGACCGCGGCCCTAAGGGTATCCGTCGCTTTGCCCCCATACACTTTTCTGATCGCATTCAACAGCTCATCAATTCCCTGTTGCATCTTGCTGCTGCCTTGCGAATGAACGAGAAACATCCCGTCTCGCTGCTTATCCTCCGAGATGTGGTTTTCATGCGTCCCTGCCTGTCCTCTTGGTATCCATGCGAAATGCCAAAATGCAACATCGCTCCCTAATTCAAAACGCTTTCTTCCATTGCCAATGTACTCCGAATGCCGGTGTCCTTGTACCGTGTCCCTTCAAAAAACGCCATCGCCCAAATCCCGAAATCGAATCCTTTTCTCGGCCAACTTCCATAAAGATCATCATCATAACCTTCCCAATCGAGCCTCTCGTACTCCCGAAACTCACGTCCTCGCCCTCTTCTTCCTCCTCCCCTCCCCCTCGTCTCTCGCACCAGACCGCTTATTCATCGACCCCGGTGCTGTAGTTGCTGAATGTGATGATGCTGACCCGAAATCGTGCTGTTGACCCTGCTGCTGCTGGAGTTGATATTGGGCATACTCGTGATATTGTTGATGGTTGTGGTACTGCGCCGCCTGATATTGCTGCTCCCCGAAATCCATCCCGGCGACGCCCTCGTCCTCGCCGGCGCAGGCGTCGCACTCCTGGTCGAACGCGTGCGTCTCGACGTCGACGCCGCGGCGGCAGCCCCCGAACTCGTCGGCGTTCTTGGCCTCGAGGCAGGAGAGCTGCTGGGAGAGCTCGGCCCACGTCAGGGACTGGTTGCAGCGGGTGCATGTGCCCGCGAAGAGGATGAGGCGGCACATTGCGCCTGGTGTGTTCCGATGGCTTGTTGCTGTCGTTATACGAGGATAGTGGTGAGAGAGAGGATGGATGTGCCGTCGAGGAGGATAGGTAGGACGACGACGACGACGACAGGTGCCGGCGGAATCAAGGGGGGATCAAGCGATGATGGGTATGCCAATTGTATCAATTGACCGTCTCTTGGCCAGATAATCTCGAAAAGATAAAACAACAGCAGCGGAAGAAATGAAGAATCGATTCAACTTGGGGGCGAAAGGCACCCTTCAAAAAGCGCGACAAGGGCCAGCCAGCTCTGGGATCGACATCAAGGGGGGCCTTAGCACCTGGTGCACATCTCGCGGAAAACGGGACGGGAGCAGGGGGGGTGCCGTGGCAGGGGTGAGGGGTGTGTTGATGCATGTGTTGGTGTGTGGGTGTCGGCAAGTGGAGGAGGGAATCGCGCGATCAGCCGCAGAGAGGAATAAGATTGATCGAGCAATATGCAAGACACAAGACACGGAAGCAAGTCGAAAAAAGCAAATCTACGGTTCATAAAAGTAATTATCTCTCACAATAAATCAGAAGAAAAAGCGCCGGCGCGCGTGCAAGGAGACGGACAGTGGCCGCGGATGCAGCAAGGCACATGCACCCGCACCCCATCAACCGTCTTGCAGCACACGCCCACGGCACTTGGCCGTAGGAGGGAAAGGATGAAAAAGCTTTCCCTCCTGGTTTGCCCTGTGTGGGATGCTAGGGCCATTTCGCGGAGGGTAAGGTACGTGGACATACACTTTTTGCCTGGCCAGTTGACTTTTGCTCCGGCCATTGACGGATGTACATCAACAGTGTCAGTCAGCACCTCGATGTAATTAGGCCTATGTGTGTGTGTGTCTGAGTAACGAGAATGTGTGCGGTCGGGGAAAGAAAGAAAGCACCAAGGGACCTGTCTCTGTCTCTCTTCCTGCTGCTGCCACCACTCGGCGATCCAATGACATCTCCGCGCGGGAGAAGCCACCTCCGTGAGCCCTACCCTCAGACACTGGAGCTAAGGCAAAGACAATGTAGGCCAGGACGGGATACACTGGCCGAAGTCGATGGCACATTCCGGGCCTAGCCCTGCCTGTCTGTCTGCCCCGGAAAACTCACTGACATACCATTTCTGAGTCGAGATAAGGTGATTTATGGCCAGAGTGGCAGCGGACGGGGCTTGCCCAACGGCGCTGAGACAATGGAGCTCTTCCCACGAACGGCCGGAAAACCATCCATCGAAGCGTTCTCTCTGTTCATCGATAGAAAACGTCTAAACCCTCTTTTTCTTCTATTTCTGACTTCGGACCTTTGCTCCGTTGCGGCACCTCTTTCCGGTGGGTGGGTATTGGTTCGCCGGGGTTTCCTCCGGTCAGAGTGTTGCTCGCCAACTCTGTCAGAAGTATGTGCAGATGCAATGCGTACGCCTTCTTCGTGAGAGGTAGACACATCTGACAGCAATGAGAAAAGGTTTGCAAGATGCCTGGACATGTACACAGTAATCACGGATGCGAGCTTAAGAGATCGGACAAGGAACTGTGAGGCGGGCGACGCGTTCGATGGGGAAGGGAAAGGGGGGCCGGATGTCAGGATGAGCATGGATCATGCGGCGAGCAATGCTTCAAACCATCCTGCATGGCAGATTTGCATGGCTGCTGCGACAAGGATGAAGCTGTCTCGCAAACGGCCGAGAACCTCCACCCACCCGCCTCAGTGCCGCCGCCCCCCTCCCTGTCTGGTCTGTCCCCCGCCAGAATGACAGCCAAGCTTGCAACCCCCAGTTTTTGCCCTCCTGCTCATATCTCGAGCGGCACAGCAATTTGAGAAATATCAATGTTATATTTAATTCCAATGGGTTCGTTCGTCCGTCTTGGCTGAGCCCGGGCCGCCTGACCAGGATACATCATGGACACAGCACCACAACCCTAAATCAACCTGGGTGGTGGTCCTTCTGTCCAGCAGCGTCGCACTGGCGATTGCAACTCACATGTCCATCTGGGAACCGAAAATGATGTTTTTTACCTTTGCGCATGTCCCAATATCACTAATCTGTATTTCGTCGCAGAAGGTTGAGCTTCTCTCGTGGGGCGGCGCGGGAGCGCCCTTTACACTTCCGGCGCATGGCAACCAGCAGCAGCAGCAGCAGCAGCAGCTCACTGCGTCGGCCGCCGCACGTGGCATCACGGACATTGCCTGTTTCGATCATGTCTTGCGGGGGGTGATGAGGTTGTGTCTCTGATTGTGCATCCCGTCCTTCTCGGCCGCTAATTAGATAGCGGGGGATCAATTTGTTATTCTCCCAATGCAAATTTGTGCAAGGCGATGTTGCAAGGCGAGAGGGCGTGTGGTGGGCATTGGGATTGGGAATTGGTGACAAATTGGGGTTGCATGCGGCACACGTCGGAGGATGGCGGGATTTGTGTTGTATGAGAAGTCTAGACCGCAGACGATGATACAACGAAGGAGCAGCTCTCTCATTGGGCGATAGAAAACAACATCAAAGATGAAGGCCAAGCCGTGTCGTGTCGTTCGGCCGTTTGTTACACACAAACGACACCTCGTAGTTCACGTCAAAAGAATGGTTCGTTTTTTGTTTTTGGGCCAAGGTCGTGGTGTCATCGAACAGACGCTCGTTCGTTCGCTTATCGTGTTTATGCCGCCGCAGAAACATCAGGCTTGAGATTTGCTTCTTCTGCGGTCAACGTCTCGCGTGGTGTCTACGTGCATGCTAGATAGAGTTCTCACTCTGGGTTTGTACGATGGAGAGGCAGGGCACCTGTCTGGGCGGGCGCGTTTCTTGCATGTGAGAGAGATGTCTGTGCCGTTCGGGAGCAGGTTCCGTGATGCACGCCGGGCCAGGTCAGGACGGGGTGGAGTGTTAGAGATGCAGAGGAGTGAAGGACGCTTTAATGAGAGGAAGAGAGATGATAGTATGGACCATGGCTCTTTGGATTGAAACCTGATGTTGCGCACATTGGCAGGGCACGTTGATGGCACGCTTCCCCAACTCAAGACGCTGGCGTGCTTCCTTTACGCGTGGGCACATCAGCCAGATCTTCACTTTTTGAACATGATTTCCAGATCCCGCCAGTGCGTGAAGTTCCACACAGAGCAGACGAGCTGAAGCGTTTGGCATGTGAGAGCTACTCCTCCTCCCCCAAGTCTGAGCTTCCCGTATCATCTCGCTCCTGATTCGCCTCGTCCTTCCGCTGTTATCTTTTGACAGCTGCGGCGCGCGCGCGCGGATGCCCAAAGTGGATGAAAAGCTACCCTGAAAAAGCCGGTTCATGCGAGAGGGGATCCCGGTTTGACAGGTTGTATGGGGCGCGGGCACGATCTTTCGCCCTTGTCACCAAAGTGTATCTCGACAGAACAGACAGAGGGAGGGAGAGAAAGGATTGGTTAGGTTAAGGTTGTGAAAATGAGCGTGGCTTGACAGATTTACCTTGCAGATGCAGCGATGAGGTGCTAAGATAGCCGCCGCGCGACGACGAACCGTCCGAGTGTGCTTCTGGTTGAGTGCCTTTACTCACAGAAAGATTCACGTCCTTATCTCACTCACAGATCCCATTTCTCGACGAGCAGACGGACGTATCCCACCGGATGTATGACATTGCAGTTCCAGCTGCAAGTGACTGTCGGCTGGAAGCACGTACATAAACAGGAACAAAAGACAGACTGTGCGTTTCGTTCGTCGCATGTCCTGATTATCGAATCGTGCAGCAAACGATGAGCAGTCGATGTAAGGGTCTGGGCATCAAACGACAAAAGATCTGACAGAAAAAGCGGCCTGCCTCGCCATCGCTATCCGCAGATGCCCCGTTGCTCGATCCGCCCGGTTGTCTGTGTTTTTGCGTCGTCGCTTATCGGAGACCTGCATATGATGATGTTTGTCTGCGCGTGTCGAGATCGTGCTTGCTAGGATTTTTCACATGTGAAAGAACAAAAGATCAGACCCTCTCAGATCATGCAGGTGGTCGGAGTTGATTTTAATCGTAGTCGTCGATGCCACAGAATGTCGCGAATAACCTCCGCGAAGGAATTGCGGAATAGTCTTGCGCTGGAAGACGCCGCCCGGGCCTGGACCATGTACGAATGTTACGAAGCAGCGGCATCGATGAATGCATGCGTCACGGGAGGAATGTTAGATCTCGCACCGGCAACCCGCCTCGACATCTCTGATGCTGCCGAGGAGCCGGACGTGTTGCCCTGCGTTCCATTAGACACTGTGGACGAGTGAGCGAAGCGCGTGTTGACGCGTGAAATCATGAGACTCGATTGAGGCGGAATTACTATTATACAGTGTGCTTTTTCTTTTTCCATCGTCAACCCGCCTGTCCGTGCCAACCTCATCCGCCGATAACATGGAAATGGGGAATCAAAAAATTCAGCTGTAGCATGAGAAAGGAAAAGAGACGGTCTGGTTTCATGTCCACAAAGACCATAGAGCTGCACTGGACGGAATACGCATCCATACGATGAAGGACGTCAAATGGCCTTAGTTGAGGTGACATTGACGACGCAAACCCACGTAGAGAATCAACCGCGATACGATGCTGGCGTGATGGAATCACTCGGCGAACGAGTCGAACGGCAGTCGAGGTAATCGCTTACGCCGATAGTGGCAGTTGCAGCTTTCCTCAGGCACCAAAGCCCAAGCGGCATCTTGCATCATGACCAGCAGGAGTCTCGGAGCTTCACCATAGCCACCTGCGAAGGAAAATATTCCACGATAAACGACGAACGCCACCGGTGTCAGATTTTGGAGTGTCCAAGTCCGAAATAGTGTTCCAGCCGTCACACAGGCGAAAAGAGCGTGCATCAAGGACATTTGGCAGGAAACCCATGTCGTCGCAAAGCGTCATTACGCACCGTGTCCATGTCAGGGTCGAGGGTCCCGGTCATGCCAGTCAAGGAACATGTGCAAGCGAAGAAGTGCCATCATCATCGTCAAGTGTCGAGTGAGTTCAGTGCATCGGAAGTCAGCGAAGCAGGACCATAGGCAGTCCGACATCTTCCTCCTTGTTTGCGATTCCCGGTTGGTGATGTGTGTGTCCAAGTATAACAAGTAGGACGCTGTGCTGTTGCAAGTCCAGCGGATGAAAGTTATCAGTCGTCGAGGATGAGAATGAATCGTAAAATGCGATGCGACACGCCGGAGTCAAGGGCATGTGCACCGCTTCAATATACGCAACGCGAAAGGAAGCATCATGTCGAGTCCATGGCAAGTGATCAATCACATCACGTAGGCATGGTCTCCACGAAGTGGGCGCACGCTCAGTGCCTCCTCTATGAAGCTCCCGGGGGTGCAGCACCTGGCTGGCCTGCTGCGCCGCCTTGCTGCTGTTGATATACGAGGGACTGGTACCACAAGGCAAGATAGTTCTGGTAGCCTCCGTCTGTTGATTCATTAGCCACTATCACGGGTGCCGGAACACGTCGACATCACTCACACTGGGCATAAGGGTCCGCGCCATCGGCTCCGGCTGGAGCTTGCGCAGCTGGGGGATTAGTCGATCCTGATGCTGGTGGGTTAGATCCCTGTTGAGAGTAGCTTCTGTCATTGTAATCCTGGTTCTGGCGACCGCGACCACCACCGCCGCCTCCGCCACCGCCTCCAGAGTTCTTCTGACGCTGCGACATGTTAGCATCTGTATGATCCTTTAGTATCCATGCTAACTTACCACGGCATCAACCTTCTCTTCGATTGCTTGCTTCGCACGGGCGATGCTATCGCGCGAGCCGATGAGAGCAATTTCGCGCTGGACCTCCCCTGGTCCTGAGGATTGGGCAACGTTGATCTTGCACCCGGTACCGTTCTGCATGTCCCGAATGGTTTCGCCACCCTTGCCAATGATCATACCGACAGCCTCGGAAGGAACGTAAATAGCGTCGTGAATTTTGTCGGGACCTCCAGCCTGGGGGCCGGCATCTCTCTGATGACCACCATCCTGCCTGGGCGGCTTCTTAGCCGGGGCAGCAGGCTGGCCGTCGTTTCGGCTATCACTGTCCACAATCTCCATGATGAGATCCTTTGCTTGAGCAGCAGACTCCTGCGAGCCAATGAGATTGACAGGCCGAAGGCCGTTAACGCTCTTGGACTCGCCGACAATGTTGATATGGCATCCGGACCTCTCCTGCAAATCGCGAATCGTCTCACCGCCACGACCAATGATCAGGCCAACGGTTCTATCGGGAACCATGATCTGCATACAATCTTCGCCGTCTCTCAAAGCAGCAGCGCCTGCGGCTGCTGCTGCAGCACTTGCGCCGCGGCTGTCGCGAGGAGTTCCCTTCGGATTCGCAGCGCCGCGGTTGATGGCGCCCATGCCGCTGTCTTCAATGATGCGGTTGATGGCGGTCTTCACCTCACTGCGTCGAGCCCTGGGGCCGGTAATCTTGCACTGGCGGAAGGGACCGTTGTCGCTGGACGGGAGAAACTGCACTCGGCAGCTGGACTCGGATTCTATTCGGCGCAGATTCTCGCCTTGGCGACCAATAATGAGTCCAACGAGACTGGACTCAATTTGGATAGTCTCGGCATTGTCATCGCCGCCACCGCCACCGCTGGCTCGGAGTGGAGACCGTTCTCTGGCGTTGGAGTTGCGCGGCGAGAAAGCGCGACCACGGGGGCCTGGACTATAGGACCGTTCGCGACCGTAATCGCGAGGACGTTCGTCGCCGCGTCGCTCATCTCTGTACGGATTGAAGTTGTCGCGGAACTGGTCGCGACGGTTGGGAGGCGAACGAGATCGCGAGCTGCGGTGGTAACCTCCGCGAGAATCCTGGCGCGGAGGCTCGTTGGAGTAGACGAGAGGTCGGTCGTAGGAGGCAACGCCCTTCTCAGCGGCAAAGGCCTTAGCTTGGGCGATGGCGTCGGCGATGCTCACGGTGCCAGAGTTGACGGGCCGGATAGAGCTCAGATCGAGACTGCCGCTCGCGGAGGGCTGAGGCAGCTGGTACCCTCCGCTTGGGCCGTAAGGAGGCGCACTCTGTGGCATTGGAGGGTATGACGGAGGTTGGGCGCCGGGAGGAGGAGGGTATCCAGGCGGCATGCCAGGCTGGGATTGAGTGGGTGTCGAGGACGTGCCTCTTTGTGCTGCGCCTATCGAGGCGAGTCGTTAGTTGGGGATGAAGACAAGGCGCGGGTCATGTTTCGGGTACCTACCTAGGGCAGCAAGGATGGACGAGATGTCGCGGGGCGGTTCGGCCATGTTGGCGATTCTTTGACGCTTCACGATCAATAGAGAGGATGGTGACTTGTCAGGTCAAAGGAAGTCGTGAGGTTGAAGGTCTCGTGGGTGCGCGAGTTGAATTTTCAGTGCGACAGGATACGAAATGGGATGTGGATTACGAGTGGGCTTGGTCAGGTGATGAAGGAGCGCCGCAATCTCTTTATTGTCGCGATATCAGAGGAAGAGAAATCAATGCAGTATTCTTCTTGGACGACGCGATGATGACCGTACTGATGTTGGAAACCCGCGACAATGCCCTGATGTTGTCGGTTGGAGAGGAAGAGGGCAGGGCAAGCTGAGGGTGAGAGTTGCAAGGTTTGAAGTCTGAACGAGACCGCCTGCCGAAAACAGAATGCGCCTACCTTCAGCTGCGATGCGCGACAGGAAGGAGGGTCCAGGGGCAGGGGCGACCTGAGGCAGGGCAGGAGGTTGGAGAGTGGCCACTAGTGAAAATTTGGAAGGAGCGGACTTATGTTGCTCCTTGCCGACAGAAGATTGAATACTGGCCCGTGCATCTGCTTAGCTAAGAGATGGGAAGGCGCACGTGCCCTCGCCCAAGTCGTCGCTTCTTCAGCGGCGCAGCTGCCTTCCAAGGCCGGCGGTGAGAAAAGTGCGGCCAAGTTTCTGTGCTCCGGAAGCTAGGCACCTACGTCACCTCTGTTCAGAGCTTCCGTCGACTGACTGGATTCGGTCACGCAAGGCGCAGTCAACTCCGGCTCAGAGCATGAGGAGCTAGGATGACTGCCACTCGTACGCCTGAGTGAGCAAGAAACTCCACGTGAGTTTGCGACACTGCAGACGATCCAATTCATGCCTCGCATGCAAGATGCGGCCAGTCAGTCAGTCAGTCTCAGGCGACTCAGTCCGCAGCCATATGGTGGTGCAGCAGGCCACGCATAGCTGCTGGGAGACTGGACCGAATGGCTGAATAGACCATCATCTTACGATACGAGGTTTTCTAGATACGCCTGGTAGCTAGAGGAGACCATCCAAATATCTCATCTAAATACCCGTCTTCCGGCCTCGTCCCAGAGACCGCAAGCGCCGTCCTCATCGTTGGCGGTTCGTCGTCCGTAGCGTCTGCAGCGAAGCGCCCAACGTCGCAGAGCGCAGGCCACCAGCGGCCAATCATTCTCTCGTAGCGTCAAGACTTGAGACGACCCCACAGAACAAAAGGAAGCACGGGGCACTGGTGAGTTCTTGTTTGGTGGGTCCATCGCCAGTTGCCGCAAGAACCCTCCGATGGAAATGCGCATCGATGGAACACTGAGCGGGCAAGCAAGGTCCATGGAGAATGCAACCGGCTGTGCGACTACCTATGCTTTCTCCGGACACATTCCATCATCCTTTCTTCCGATAGGCAATGGTTGGACTGGACGGGGCAGAAGCACTGGAGGAAGAAACTTGGCAGGCGGAATGTGAATGAAGTCAAGGTGCCACTACTGCCTTATCAGAGGTGTACCTGCCGTGCCTGCACCTGGGCCTGCACTTGCCTGCGCTGGACCAGCCTAGTCTCTAGTACCTTTTCTACCTTGCCTTACCCTATCGTACCTTAACCCATCTAGACGAACTGCCTGGGCGTTTCAAGGGAGGCACGATTTGTGGGATTGCCTTAAGCTTTCCTGCCGTCTGACCAAGATCAGCCTCCAAAAGACCGTTCCTGTCGCAAACCGGTTTTTGACCTGCCGTGGTTGTAGTGGCAAATGCTTGGCACTGATCATCAACCATGCCCCATCGCCCACCCGCACCGCACCCATCGCCATCGGCCGACTTGCCTTTTGGTGGAAAGGTCTGCCCAGCAAACACATCCACACTTTTCGCCAAAACACCAAGGGTCCGGTCCCATTCTTGCCCGTCGCTTGCCCAGCCAGCCAGTCTTTTCTCCTCTTGCCATCTCGTTACAGGGGTCCTACTTTAGCGGCGTGAGCCGAATGGCGGCATCCGCATGACGATTGGACAAAATGTTTGTTCAGACGATGGGGGTCCCCCTGCAGGCGCCAGCCATCCGCCGCCTCTTTTCGTTCGCTGGCTGACGATCTTTACTCTGTTCCTGCTTTCCTCTTCCCAGTCACCATGACCCTTCGTGCAGAACTCCCCGGAAATCCAGCAAATTCAGAGAATTCCAGACCACCCTAGCCAGGACAACTCACCGTTTCTCTCGCCCGCATCGCACCAAAGCCCATCTCGCGAGGCCCGGCACAGCCACCGGCACCACCTGGCGTGACTCGCGACGGGGATGCGACTGGGCTTGAATCTTGACTGGGCAGCCTGTGCTGTGTCTGTCCACGAGGTTATCAACGAGGAGGTCGAGAGGGCGCCCGGCGAGGGTGGCACGGTGGGCAGCGCCGTTGCCCAACAACCTTGCAGATGCCCTGAAGGTGGGCAGCTCTCCGCAGAAATGCCCCCGGCTTGCCAATGGCGTCAGAGTGCATTCTCGCCGGGAGAGCTTTGAACGAACCGGAGCCTACGAACGAGACCGGGTTCTGTTAAAATGCCATTCCCCTCTGCTGGCACCCCCGAATGGCGACTTTTGGAAAGATGGGCACCATCCGTCTGTCGCTCCGTGGTGTCCCCTTGCTCAGTGACTCAAACATCCATTTGTATATCACTCGCGAGTTCGCCCCATTCACGAAGCCGTCGACTGCTGGCTTAGACGAATGCTGGTGCAGCTTCTGCTTCTCGTGATACCACAACACCACCTCACTGCGCAAGTCAAGTTTCAAGCAACGAGCCTTGTCTTTCGACGAGACTCTTGTAGGAGCAACACACTCAACTCGGCACACACCCCGTAGTTATTATTTACCCTTCGCCAAGCGAGCTCAACTCGACTCAACTCTCAGCTCGTCTCTCACATCAGCTCCAGCTCGGTCGCCAAGCGGAGCCGCAATACGAGCCTCATCGATCGAGTCAATCTATTCCGTGCGGTCTGATACGGCTACACAGCATCGAGAGTCCCGTCCCGTCTTCCGGAAATATCGCTTTGCCTTAGCAGCGTTTGGGCAGCCGCTCATCGCGACCCCGGACGGCGTCTTTGGTTGGCTGAGAGCAGCCGTTGAGCGCGCTTAACAAGGCTTCACCCAAGTCCTCCACCTCACCTTGCACCCGCACCCGCACCCGCACCTGCTTCTGCCTTTGCCTGGTGCCGCCAAACGGACGAAACAAAGGCTTGGGCCAAGTCCAATTTCCTCAAGGCCACGGCCAAAAGGGCCTTTGCAGGCTTTATTCCTTCTGCTTCGAGGTGTGAATCAAGTAAGCAGTCTTTCTTCTTTGATCTCGGGACCCATATCCCCGTCCCCCTGCTGCTGCTGCTGCTCTGCGCGGCTGCTGCGTGATCCCGCGGCCTCGACCTCGGCCGTGTTAGTCGTGCCTTCCTTTTATTGTACTTCCTTCCCATTCACGACTCCCTTCTCTGTTACACCTCTCCCAACCCAAACTCAGTGTTCTTCACCTGCACCTCAAAGACCCCACAATGGATTCATAGAGAGCTTGTTCAGTGCCAGTGCTTGACGAGTTTCCTTTGTCAATTTCCTTCTTTCCTCTTTTTTCTGTCTTTGCCTCGACGAGTGATTCACCTAATTCAGTCACCACCACCTTCGACACATAATCCTCTCTGCTTGTCGACCACAACCGCCTCCTCTCTTTTTGGACTTTTCACATATTTTTTTCTTCTTCTACTTTTCTGCTGGCCACGAAATTTTGCATCAAAAAACTTACACCATCGATAGACTCAAGATGTTTACCTCGCGGAAACAACAAGAGGCCTACCCGGCCGTCCCCGACTCCCTGAGGTCGGACTCGCTCGAGATGTCGGAGCTTAGAAAGACCCAACAAGCTCGAGCCGACACCTCACCCTACATCACGCCCTATCTCGGCCTCAGTGCCAGACTTTCGCAAATCTGGATCAACCGCTGGACGATCCTCCTCTTGCTCGTCCTGCTCAGAATCATCATCCTCATCGCTAGCTTGAACGACAATGTCGACGAGGCCAACGCAAAGGCACTGTCTGCCTGTACGAAGGTGGAGGATATCGGCAGCGCCATGGCTTCCATGCCCCACTACCTTTCCGTCGGTGTCAACGAACTGTCCGCCAAGGGCATCGAAAAGACGCTCGACGGCATGGTCGCGGTGCTGGGTCTGGTCATCACCGGTGTCCAGAACCTCATCATCTTCGTCATCAACATGATGACCTCCATGTACACCTGCCTCATCACGGCCTTTGTTCACGGTGGTCTCGACGTGGCTTCCGATGTCACCAAGAAGGTCACCGACGCCATGAACAAGGCTATTGGCTCCATTACCGACACCATCGACGACAAGGCTAAGAGCTTGCAAGACGGTATCAACAAGGCAGCCAGTGCCATCGAAGACTCGGTCCTCGGCAAGGTTCTCCCAGACTTTCCCAAGGTCGACTTTACCGGCCCGGTCAACGAGCTGCGCGATATCAAGATTGACACCAGCGGCTTCGTCGGCGATCTGAACAAGCTCAACGACGACCTCCCCACTTTTGAAGAGGTCCAGAACATGACTGCCGAGGCCATCTCTTTCCCTTTCAACTTGCTCAAGCAGACCGTCAACGACGCCTACGCTGGCTACAAGTTCGATCGTTCTGTCTTTCCCGTCGCGCAGAAGCAGGCACTCACGTTTTGCTCGAACAACAACAACATTTCTGATTTCTTCCGCAACCTGAGGGACAAGATCACCAAGGCTCGCATCGCTTTCATCGTCGTCCTCTCCATCCTGGCCGTGTTGGTCATCGCCCCCATGGCATGGCTCGAGATTATGCGCTGGAGACGCGAGCGCAAGACGGCTAAGATCATTGCCAACGGCCAGTACGACTCGATGGATGTCGTTTACATTGCTTCCCGCCCCATGACTGCGACTTATGGCGTCAAGATTGCTTCTCACTTCAAGGGCAAGCGCCAGATCATGGTTCGCTGGGCCATCGCCTACGCCACGTCTCTTCCGGCTCTCTTCGTCCTGGCTCTTGCCATTGCTGGCTTTTTCTCCTGCCTGTGCCAATACATCATCCTCAAGGCCGTCCAGAAGGAGGTACCGGCCCTGGCCAACCAGGTCGGCAACTTTGCCGGCGAGGTTGTCAACACACTCGAGGGCGTTTCAAAGGAGTGGGCCGACGATGCCAACGGCGTCATCCTCAACACCCAGAACGAGATCAACAACGACATGCTTGGATACGTCACAAACGCGACGTCAGCGGTTAACGACACCCTGAACACCTTCACAAGCACCATGACGCTCGGCCTTGAGACTGTCTTCAACGGAACCATCCTGATCAACCCCATCAAGGACGTTGTCCGCTGCACGATCGGCCTGAAGGTCGAGGCTGTCCAGAAGGGTCTTACGTGGGTCCACGACCACTCACAGATCTCGTTCCCCACGTTCGACAACGACACCTTCAGCCTCGGCGCTCAAGAGTCAATCTCGGGCGACTCGGACCTCAACACGTTTCTTGCTTCGCCATCGTCCGTGACCACCGACGAAGTCACCGGCGCCGTCACCCACGTCACCGACTGGCTGGAGCGCGGCATCATCCAGGAAGCCCTCATCTCTACCGGTATCCTCCTCATCTACGTCATCATCGTCCTCATTGGTGTCATTCGCGCGCTGGTGGGCATGGTCGTGCCAGACAAAGGCCGTGCTGAGGGTGGATTGAGGTATACTGGGGACGACCGTCCGGCCATGAGCCCGAGAAGCCCGCCGAGATCCCACGGCAACGACTCGCGGTTCCCGCAGTTTGGCAGCGATCACTCTGCGGTCGATGACGAGCACTACTCGAGAGACATCCGAGACGAAAAGACGATCAAGAAAACCAGCATGGGACGCGCACAGCCCATGGAAGGCCACGAGAGGTCGAGTTCATACGGCCACTTTGACACGGCGTCATCTACGAAGTTTTAAGACGGTATCTATGTCGACAAAGAATATCGAACATGCAGAAAACATAACAAGAAGAAAAAAAAATTACAAAGAGGTTGGAGACCTTAATACCTCCGGCCTGGCTGGACCTTAGCCGAGAGATACCCCTCATTTTACGACAGGTCTGAATAATACGAAGAGCATGAGATAAAAGGCGTTGGATCATGGTGGAATTTACCCCATGGTGGGAACAGGGAGGAAAGGTCGACTCAAAGATACCAACGGCTCAGTTGCCGCACCGTTTGTTTTCGATTCTACAACGGTTCTCATATTTTGCGTTTTGATTCCACCGGAATGATTTGGTTCGTGGCAGCTTTGCTAGCTACCAGAATGTCTATTTGGTATATACCACTAGGTAGTTGAAGATTGAATATACTGCTAGCTGCAACCAAAAAAAAAAATCGGGTGTCCTATTGGCCGCTGTGTCGTGATGAAATAGACGTGAAGTTCGCCTGCGGATTTGGAGTAATAACATTAATCACGTCGGAGACGGAGCTGTTCGGGATAGACGTACCGAGGCGTCCCACAATGTTGGATGTGTGGGACATGATTTGGAGTCCGTAGCCATTGCCTGCCGGAGCGGCGATGGGCCAGACGGCAAAGTGATGTCTTTGAACCTCTTTTGGGCATCTCCGCCCCGCCGCCGAGGCGAATTGCGCTGTGGTGGGCTCCGCCGCTGGAGGACGGGGCAGGGGCCTGCAGCTCAATTGAACCACTCAGGAGGCCAGGATTTGGACAAACAGGCCGCTTGCCGGCATCGGTGCGGTGGCGGGTGTGGGGTGCAGCTGGTCCCTGGGGGCTCTGAGGACGCTGTATCTGGCGTCACTACGGCGGGCAGCGTCCGACTTTCCAGCGGGTTGGACCCCAGATACCACACCTAAGCAAGCAGCCCTGCGCTCAAGTCGGAGCTCCCGTCCGTGTTCCATCGACTCTGGCTAGCACCGTCCCGCCTCCCTCCGACCAGTGACTCCCCGGTCCCCTCCCCCCACGTTTGTCGGAACCGTTCATAAAACAACCACCGCCTTTCGAACTTCCTCCAATTCATCCTCCACAAAGCGACAGCACCGAGTCAATTTCTTCCGTATACCCCATTGACAGGTTCATATTCAACATGGAAGGTCTTAGGCAAACATTCCAGCGCTGCAAGGCCCAGGGCAGGGTGAGTCTTTGCTGTTTCCCCCGGTCTCGTGCCCCGCGATCGCACTCGAGGGGACCCCGCGGTCGACACCGTCACCGCCGAGACGGAGCACAAGGACGGAAAACTGACGATTTGAATAGTCTGCGCTTGTTACCTATGTTACTGCTGGTTACCCCACGCCGCAGGACACGCCCGGCGTCCTGCTGGCCATGGAGAAGGGTGGCGCTGGTAAGTTTTGCCCCTTGTGCTGGGTCGTCGAAGAGGACAGTTACTGACACCGCGCAAGACGTGATCGAACTCGGCGCTCCCTTCACCGACCCAATTGCCGACGGCCCCACGATCCAGACATCGAACACTGTGAGTAGCACCCACCGAGCGGCTTTTGAGGGCGCAGCGAGGACTAACATGCGCAGGTTGCGCTGCAACACGGCGTCACGATCGAGTCCACCCTTCAGATGGTCAAGGACGCAAGGAGTCAGGGCTTGAAGGCGCCCGTGATGCTGATGGGATACTACAACCCCCTCCTCAGCTACGGTGAGGAGCGCCTCCTGAACGACTGCAAGAGCGCCGGCGTCAACGGCTTCATTGTCGTCGACCTGCCCCCCGAGGAGGCCATCTCCTTCCGCAAGCTCTGCACCAAGGGCGGCCTGTCCTACGTGCCCCTGATCGCCCCCGCCACCTCGGACGCCCGCATGAAGATTCTCTGCAAGCTCGCCGACTCCTTCATCTACGTCGTCTCCCGCCAGGGTGTCACCGGCGCTCTCGGCTCCCTGAACGCCAACCTGCCGGACCTCATCGACCGCGTCAAGAAGTACAGCGGCGACAAGCCCGCCGCCGTCGGTTTCGGTGTAAGCACCCGCGAGCACTTCCTCAGCGTCGCCCAGCTCGCCGACGGCGTCGTTGTCGGCTCCCAGATCATCACTACCCTGCAGAAGGCCGCCCCCGGCGAGCTCTTCAACGACGTCGAGAAGTACTGTGCGTACCTCTGCGGCCGCAACAGCCCCGAGGGCGCCGAGACCACCCGCGAGGTCGGCATGGTGGAGGCCATGGCCGCCGCCAAGGAGCCCCAGAACCCGACCGTGGACCACATCACCGCCGACCAGGACAGCGAGCTGGTCGCGCAGCTCGCCGCGATGCACGGCAAGATCCCCGAGCGCTTCGGCGAGTTCGGCGGCCAGTACGTCCCCGAGAGTCTCATGGACTGCCTGTCGCAGCTCGAGGAGGGCTTCAACAAGATCAAGGACGACCCGTCTTTCTGGGAGGAGTACCGCTCGTACTACGAGTACATGGGCCGCCCAGGCCACCTGCACCTGGCCGAGCGCCTGACGGAGCACGCCGGCGGCGCCAACATCTGGCTGAAGCGCGAGGACCTCAACCACACCGGCTCCCACAAGATCAACAACGCCCTCGGCCAGCTGCTGCTGGCGAAGCGCCTCGGCAAGACCAAGATCATCGCCGAGACGGGCGCCGGCCAGCACGGCGTCGCGACGGCCACGGTCTGCGCCAAGTTCGGCATGGAGTGCACGGTGTACATGGGCGCCGAGGACGTCCGCCGCCAGGCGCTCAATGTGTTCCGCATGAAGCTCCTGGGCGCCAAGGTCGTCGCCGTCGAGGCCGGCAGCAAGACGCTCCGCGACGCCGTCAACGAGGCCATGCGCGCGTGGGTCGTCGAGCTCGACACGACGCACTACATCATCGGCTCGGCCATCGGCCCCCACCCGTTCCCGACCATCGTGCGCACGTTCCAGTCCGTCATCGGCACCGAGACCAAGGCGCAGATGCTCGAGAAGCGCGGCAAGCTGCCCGACGCGGTCGTCGCCTGCGTCGGCGGCGGCTCTAACGCCGTCGGCATGTTCTACCCCTTCGCCAACGACCCGTCGGTCAAGCTGCTCGGCGTCGAGGCCGGCGGCGACGGCATCGACACGGCGCGGCACAGCGCGACCCTCTCGGGCGGCAGCAAGGGCGTGCTGCACGGCGTCAAGACGTACATCCTGCAGGACAAGCACGGGCAGGTCGCCGAGACGCACTCCGTGTCCGCGGGCCTGGACTACCCGGGCGTCGGCCCCGAGCTGAGCTCGTGGAAGGACAGCGAGCGCGCAAAGTACGTGGCGGCGACGGACGCGGAGGCGTTCATCGGGTTCCGCCTCATGTCGCAGCTGGAGGGCATCATCCCGGCGCTGGAGTCGGCGCACGGCATCTACGGCGCCATCGAGCTGGCCAAGACGATGAAGAAGGACGAGGACATCGTCATCTGCTTGAGCGGCCGCGGCGACAAGGACGTGCAGAGCGTGGCGGACGAGCTGCCGAAGCTGGGACCCAAGATTGGTTGGGACTTGCGGTTTTAGATGGGGTGTGTTAAAAATGGGGAGCTTTTCACGACGATTGGACACAGAAACATTTGCAGGCGTAACGAGGGGATATCCATTTTACGGGGATGGGTTTTCATGGGCAACTTCGGGAATATAGCATTGTAGACCACAAAAAGACATAAGGGGGAGTTTCCTCCGTAGTTTTCATGAGAAGGTTTTTGTACATATGATACAATGAGTTCTTTTTAATTCTTCCTCTCTTCGTGCCAAGTTGCTTGCTTCCGCGGGCACACCGAATCATATCGTCCTGTCAGACGGCCCGGCGTTCTGCCCCTCAATGTGCACCTCCTCGTACGCCTCGTCAAGCGCCTGCTCCTCCTGCGCCTCCTCGCCGAGCGCGAACCCGCCGGCCTCGGCCCTCCTCATCGCCTCCTGCACCTCCAGCGAGACGCGGATGTGCTCCACGCGGTCGTGGTACAGCTTGTTCGGGTCCTCGCCCGCCCTGTCGGCGCGGATGGCGGCCCAGTTGCGGATGGGGATGAGCGCGGAGTAATCCGGCACAGGCTCGCCGTTGCTGGTGGTGAGCGTCTCCTGCGTGACGCCGAGGCGCGCGCGCTCGGGGCCGCCGACGGCCTCGCGCCAGGCGGCGGAGTTGACGACCATCCAGCGCAGCTTCCAGCCGCTGGGGCCGAGCTCCTTGACGCGCGCGGTTTTCGTCTTGGTGACGTAGGCGTCGAGGCCGCCCTCCTTGCGGATTGTGCGGAGGACGCGGATGGTGAGGCGGGTGCGGACCCAGGCGCCGAGGGCGTCGGACCAGAGGCGGCGGCGGTGGACGTTGGGGCGCCAGGTGCGCGGGGAGGTTTGGTTGTGTTTGGGGGCGACGTTGTTGCCGACGCGGATGCGGGCGGAGCCGTAGAGGCCGTTGTTTGATTGTTTGTAGATGAGGCGGGGGCCGAAGGGGTACGGCGGGAGGGCGTCGGAGGGGAGGTTCTTGATGGGGATTGTTTTTGTGAGGGAGGCGGGGGTTGAGGAGAATTGGCGGAGGGTTGGTGGTGTGAGGGTGCTGGGTGTGGGGAGCGTCCCTGGGCGGAGGAGGGAGAGGCCGCGCATCGTGGGCGAAGGTTGTGAGGTTCGGGTGCGGTGGAGGAGGTTGCCTCGAGGGCAGGCGGGAGGGGAGGGTATCGTCGTCGGGTGGCGGGCGGCGCTGGTGGTGCTTCGTGATGTTCAGGGAATGGAATTTTTGGAGTTGCGGCTTTCCGTTCGGGCGGGCTGATGTTCCGCCCGCTGGTGGAATTGGGTGGTTTGATTGGCTGGAGGGGTAGTTTGGTGGGGGCGGCGACGGGGAGCTGGGTTAAAGTGGAATCAGCTGATTGCGTGTGGGTTTCGCGACCTTATCGTTGGGCCGGGAGCCAGTCTGTCAGTGTACAGCCTTAAACCCCACGCCAACCTGACGTAGCGAGGAGCAGAGACTAAGATCCAGTGACATTCCGACAACCACAGATCAATCACTTTTATTTCGGTCAAGAAGAAGGTGGAAAGTCACAATGCTTCCCCCGGTGGAGGAGTCGGTCCTCCAAAATAACCCCGAGTTCGCGGCGCTGCATCACACCCTCACGACGGCCATCCTGAACCCAGACGGATCGTCAAAGAAGCCGTATACCAAGGAACAGTCCGCGATCCAAAATGTACGAAAACCCTTGACGTCGATTTTTCTAAATCAATCTGACATCATGTTAGGAACTAGCAGACCACACCTACACAACAGCAAAAGACCACCTCCTCACATCCGCCATCTCGACCACGGCACCCCCGGACCCGAAACCCGCGCACCGCTCGCTGCGTCCCACATCCACATCCACATCCCAACAACCACCACAGCCTCCCCAGCAACAGCAACAACAGCTCCCAGAGCCCCTCCTCGACCTCCTCCTCCTCCTCCCGCCGCTGCTCACCTCCCCGACCCCCCTCGACCCCGCCTCCGCCGCCATCCTGCTCTCCAACCCGCCCTTCTCCCAGCTGCAATCCCTCCTCCCGCAGCTCGGCGAGCTCGTCTCCTCCACCCTCCACACCTCCGCCGTCTCCCTCGCACGCATCGCCAACCCGTCCACGAACCCCTCCTTCCTGCACCGCACCGTGCCCGGGCTAAACGCGACCTACGCCAAACTCGAGACCGACGTCGCAGCCGCGCGGCACGCCCTGGCGTCTGAGAGGTTGCGCGCGGCGGCTGCGCTGACGGAGCTGCTGGACACGCACGCCGGCGCGCTGACGCTGCTCGTGCGCGCGCTGGAGGCGAAGCACGGGCTGGTCGCGCGCAGCCTGGAGATGCGCGCTGCGGAGACGGGGCTGGAGGCGCAGCGGGCGCGGGCGGAGGCGGAGGTGGCGCGGGAGGGGGTCGTGAGGGAGGTGTATTCGCCTGAGATGGTGGCTGCGCTGGGGAACTATGAGGCGCATTTGAGGGATGCGAGGATACGGTTGGAGGGGACGGTGGCGAATTTGAAGGCGGAGCTGGAGGGGTACGGGGTTGGGGAGGAGGGGAGGGGGGATGGGGGGAAGGAGAGGACGATGAGGGAGATTGCGAGGAAGTATCGTGAGTTGGAGAGGGAGAGGGATGAGGCGATGAGGGACTTGGAGAGGTTGGGGAAGGCGTGAGAGTTATGGATATTGGAGTTACACAAAAATTGGAGAGATCACGAAAGAAGCAGAGGTCACGGTCTAGGGAGACAGATTACAAAAGACGTCGCTATATTGTTACACAGCTGGGAATGCGTGTGTGGTCTACCTATGGTGCGCCAACGTTCTATATCCGCCGGCCCGGTTCAGTCCTGGCTTTGCTTAAAGAGAAGGCCTCTCCCCTTTTCGTGTTCGTTACAGTGAAACACACCCTGTTCTTTTGGAAACCGAAGCACCCCATGTCAACAGAACCCCCATGATATCTCTTTTTTGGTGGAAATTGTGCAATCTGCAAAAGGGCAGCGCTTAGCCCTTGACCTTGTAGATGGCCTCGGCCAGACGGCCGACGTTGCCGCTGGTGATGCCAGCCACGGAAATGCGGCCGTCCTTGGTGGCGTAGACGGAGTGGTCCTTGGCGAGGGCGTCCATCTGCTGGGGGGTCAGGCCGGTGTAGGCGAACATGCCGATCTGGGAGGTGATGTGGGACCAGTCGTGGGCGGAGCCGAGCTTCTCGAGGTTGTCCTTGAGCAGGGCGCGCATGGTGATGATGCGGTCGGCCATGCCCTTGACCTCGCCGAGCCACTGCTTGTTGAGGGCGGCGTCGTTGAGGATGGTGGAGGCGATGCGGGCGCCGTGGACGGGGGGGTTAGAGTAGAGGGGGCGGACGAGGATCTTGACCTGGGAGTCGAGGCGCTTGCGCTCCTCGGCGTCCTGGGCGACGATGGAGAAGGCGCCGACGCGCTCGCCGTAAAGGCCCATGTTCTTGGCGAAGGACTGGGCGAGGGCGATGTTGTGGCCCTCCTTGACGAAGTGGCGGACGGCGAAGGCGTCGGTGTCGGTGTTGCCCGAGGCGAAGCCCTGGTAGGCCATGTCGAAGAAGGAGTAGTGGCCGGCGGCCTTGACGGCGTCGGAGATCTCGCGCCACTGCTCGGGGGTCGGGTCGACGCCGGTGGGGTTGTGGGCGCAGGCGTGGAAGAGGAAGATGGAGTTCTTGGGGGCGGCCTTGATGTCGGCGAGCATGCCCTCGAAGTCGAGGCCGATGGTCTTCTGGTCGTAGTAGCGGTACTTGTGGACGGCGAGCCCGGAGTCGGTGAAGACGGCGCCGTGGTTGGCCCAGGAGGGGGTGGGGATGTAGATGTTCTTGGCGCCGGGGAAGTGGCGGGCGAGGAAGGCGCCGCCGATGCGCAGGGCGCCGGTGCCGGAGATGGACTGGGTGATGGCGAGGCGGTCGAGGGCGGAGGAGTCGGGGCCGTAGGCGAGGACGGCGGCGGCCTTTGTGAACTCGGGCACGCCGGTGATGCCGGCGTACTCCTTGTTCAGCTTGGCGGCGACGACCTTCTCCTCGGCGGCGCGGACGGAGGGCAGGACGTAGGGCTTGCCCTGGTCATCGCGGTAGGCACCGACACCTGGGGGTTGTTAGTGGTTGTCGGGGTGGTTGAGCATCGTGGGGTTGTGTGTGGAGGTGAAGCTCGTGACAGCTTGTCCAGAGCTCGCCGGCTGGGGTGTGCGTCATGGTGGAGGGGCATTCGTACCGAGGTTGATCTTCTGCTCGAAGGTGTCGGCCTTAAAGGCTTCAGTGATACCTGTTTGGCAGCGTTTTAGCTTCAATTGAGTTCGTGGCTGCTTGCGGGACAAAAAAAGAGAAGCCGCGGGAAGGGTGCGTCATACCGAGAATGGCCTGTTTGTCGCAGCAAAAATCGGCCGGTCAGCAAACGAGTTCGGTTTTTCTCCATGGCGGAGACAGCTATTTCGCAAAATGCCGGTGTTCAACTTACATCCTGCAGGAATTCGTTAGCAATCGTGGCGCACTCAATTGGGGCATTTTGGAGTCGGGGCGTATAAGACATACAGGAGGACCTTGGGGAACGTTGGCCCAGGTCGAGCCGGCACGGGCGGCCATGACGGGCAGGGCGGCCGCACGGCGGACGGCGGCTTGCCTGGTGGCGATTCTGGCGGTGGAGAGCATCTTGGATCTGGTGTTCTTCTCTTTTTCGGGAGATGAAGAGAGAAAAAAGGGAAGAGGGTTGAGGATGGAGAGGAGGAGGAGTTCGGGAAGAGGTCGAGGTTTTGCTCGGAGGAGGGTGACGAACAAAAAAAAAGACTCCGAGACAGCGAAGTGCCGAAAAAGCAGCTGCAGACGGGACTCTGTCACACTGGGCACTGGGGGGTGGGAGTCACTCTGAAAGAACTGGACACAATGGAAGCAAGGAACGGGTATGGCGCGGGTGGATAGGTAGGTTGGAATGGGCTGACTTGTGACTCTGCGCCTGAACCCGTGGGTGGTGCGTGGTGCTTCCTAGTCGGTCGGGCCACAGCCCACCTACTACCTGACCAGCAGCAACTGCAAGCACCACCGCCAGAAGAGAGCTACCTGCCTGGCTGTTCAGCTGTTGGAGGGGGAACTTCCATCATCCATGACTGTGACCTCCACTGAAGGAGGAGGGGACCGGTCCGGTGCGACTCCGGCCCTTGTGACCCCACCTTTTCGCTGGAGAATCATCGCTGGAGCTTCAGTGTTCAAACCTCTCATCAGCGATGCACCACTGGAGCAGGCGGCTGTGGATCGAGTCATGCGGTGCCCCCACTGAAATCGTGCAATCGCGGGGAAGCGGAGTTTCTGTATCGCCGCCTTCCGCCTTTACTGCCCTGCTGGTCTGTGCGCAATCCCACATGGGGGCCCACGGGGAGCCAATTCCGACCACTCTGAGCCGCTGTTTCCTGACTGGAGCGCATCCGGCACCCTCCTCTCTCAGTCTGTCTGGACACATGGTCCGGCTTCGGATCTTTTGACCGTTCTCAGCTGAGGCTCTCGTCTCGAGGTTGCGCTTCGTCATGCCCCCCAGGATCGGGATTGTGAACCCTCCCCCTGGCGCTGCTGCTCAGATGAGTCGCTTTTCATTCGCTCGCTTCAATGGGAGTTTGCGTGCTCGGAGTTTGCAACCTTGCTTTTTCGGACTTTACCATCCGGTCCGCCGACCCAGCACCCGCGCGAACGCACCGGCTTCCCTCCGTGTGCGCGGCATGAACCCCGAACGCCTCGGTTTCGCTAATGTCACGATGCATCTCATATAGCGGCTCTCATTCACTTCAGGCATTCTCTGGTTCCATTTCTTGGTTTGATGGTTCACGTCTACGCCTAAGAATTGCACCGCTGCTGTTCACTTATCACTTAGTGATGGAAGAAAAGCCTACAACGTGGCTATCAATTGACTCCACGCAAGCTCTAGTTCGTTGCAGTACCCTCAACACTGGGCACAAGACAAAACGCTGCTTAAGCCGCAGCAGCCGGCGTCTCCTCCTTGGCTTTCTCCGGCTTGCGCGCGTAGACAAGATGTCTGGCGAGGAAATCACATTAGCATGGGCAATTTTGTGCTCATCATAAGGGAAGCACCTACACGTCAACTCTAGGCTGCAGCTTGGAGTCCTTCAGGGCCTTCCGCATCTCGGCCATGAACACCATAATCTCGGCGTACTCCCACCCCATGACCTCCTTGGCGAGGAAGATCCCGAAGCCCTCGAGACCTTGGTCGAGAAACTCCAACAGACACGCGCCGACCTGTTTCCGTTAGCATCACTTGTTCCGATCAATCAAGCAAGAGCCTCAGACTCATGCACAGGAATTCAGACTCACCTCCTTCAGCATGGGATCCTTCGGCCACGGTCCGATCGGGACGGGCCACTTCTTCTCTACAACGTCCACAAAACCCGCAGCCTCGAGGTTCTTTTTGATGCCGTGGTCGCGGTGCTGCTTCGCCGTCTTGCCGAGGCGGTCGAACGCCTCGAAGAACAGCCGGCCCCACCGCTTGAAGACGTGGTCATCGTCAAGCTCCGGGATCGCCTGCGACTTGACGTCGATGTCGAACTCCTTGATCTCAATGTACCCGACGCCGGGCTTCAGGTTCGCCAGGGCCTCCGCGTAGAGCGCCGGCCAGTCCGCGACGCAGCCCTCGAGGTTGCGGATGTGGATGAAGTCGAAGTGCTCCGCCGGCCAGGTCCACGGCAGCTGCTCGATGTCGTCGATCTGGAACTTGCAATTGGGCGGGACCCATGTGGGCTGCGTGGGGGAGACGTCGACGCCGATTACCTCTGCCGAGGGGAACTCGTCGGCGAAGTCGCTGGATGTTGGAGTCAGCATGCTCTCATCTGGCGCATCTGCGGATGAACTCACATGGCCCAGATGCCGGTGCCAGTGCCGAGATCGAGAACCCTCTGGTGCGTGATTTCATCAGTGTGCTCTTCTTCAAAAGTGATGCACATCCCGAGCTCACCTGCGGCTTGTCGCCAATCGGCGCCAGGAAGAGCTTGTCGTCGAGAAACAGCGTCATCCAGTAGTGGCTGCTCGGGTCAGCAATCGAAGCATCAGCACGGAGAGCTATGGGATTCACTTGATTTCGAGCGCTTCGCCGTGCTTCTCGTCGTTGGGGCCGTAGTAATCAGTCTTCTGGGTGTACGTGCGGCCGTGAAGGCGGCGGTATTCGGTGATGCTCTCAGAGAGCGACGCCGTAGACGACGTGACGACACTTGATTAGATGAGCATGCAAGAACGTTCTTGTGATCTTTCCAGAGCCATACCTTTCCGCGTCCCCTCTAGTCTCATCCTCAGTCTCAATCGCGGGGTCCTACGCCGATTGGCGGTCAGCCCAGCCTCACCCTCTCACCACCACATCATCGTCCGCCTCATCTTGTCTTCACACTCACCGCCGCGATCGTGCCCTCAGCTGCAGGCGGGCCGGTAGCCGCAGCAGGTTGCTCTGTTGAGGCCATCATCTTGTCACAGTTTCGATTTGAGATTTCCAGTGTTCGACTGCGAAAGAAGAAAGCATAAAGACTCTCGCGCGACGCACAGAAAAACCCCTCTTTTTGTTGTTGGTTCGCATTCTGGCGTTCTGCATCCTACAGACCGGGGCCCAGTCTCGCCAAGACGAAGGCCGATTCCCCGGACGAATTACACAACCCTGACCATGCACTCGGCTGGAGCATTTGAGCCGCTTCGGGAAGGCCAGCGGGGAACGAAGCCTTATTGGGTGTTGATTGCAACGCTTTCTGCGTGGGTTCCGAGACAACATGGCGAGGTGTTGGGTTGATTGGGTGGTTTGGTTGTTCCGACACGGTGGTCCGTTACGTAGCCACACGAAGCAAATCAAAGCCTTGCTCGTCGAGAAGTTTGCTGCCACGAGAAGTAGCAGTCCCAATCGAACTGACAGACATACTTCCAAACAGCTACGTGCTACGGCCACGAACTCAGGTACAGGCTTTTAGCCCTCTTTCCCAAGTTCGACTTTTGATTACTACGTAATTAGAAAACATTTCACCCAAGCTTTGAAGTTGGGTTAATTAATTATCTCACCTTGGTTTAGTTGAACCACCCTTCATTCCGCATAGGCTGTCGAATAGTCTTCGCTCGATGCGCTCTCTCCTCTGGATCGACCGGCTTCTGACGCCGAGTCGGGCCGATGGTTTGGCCTTCGTCGGAAGTTCTTGTGAACTCATTACGGACGATATCAAAGGCAGCATTCTAACCTAAATCCATACCGACTAACGATTCCATTTGTGCAGCTGGTACCGTACATCGACATTTCGAGGCAGAGAATTCATCGTTTATCTTATTGTTTCATGTCCCCAGTCCTTCCCCTGGAACGTAGTTGTTGACGTGACGGATCGCCTTCGTCAAATGAAGAGGTTCTGTCTGGAATGAAAAAAATGCATCAAGTGTATAGCAAGTAGGAAAAGGATCAATCGAATTCCTCTGAAGGAGACGAGGACTTTATAGAAAGATAAGGTATCCAAAAGACTATTTTTGCCTAGACATACCGGGAGCTTGAATGAAGCCTCATAAGCTAGATCGGAGGGACGCCGCGGGAGCTTTCTACCCTGCAGGCTGCAGAGGACACGTGCTCTAAATGATTAACTGATGTGTTTCACGAGCAAAGATCCATTCAAGGCGAGGGAGAGCAATGAATTATGCAGACCGAGCACTAACATAGTCTGGTGTTGCACTGATAGGTAATTCTGGCTATATTGGATCTTAGATCAATGCGGCTGATCTTCTGGTTTCTTCAGTTTGTTTGGAATGGCACCAGTTATCCCAAAGTCAACCATGATTCTCTGCAGTTCTGTGAGCATGGCTTGGCATTGCTGTAAGACGATGGCTTGAGCCCCCGATCGCCACTCAAAGCCCTTAGGGGAGGTCGGATTTAGGTATCCGACATGGCCCAAGATTGGGTGTTTCCATTCGTATCTTATCTTTGCATCGAGAATACCGCGGAAGGCAGCTCTCAGCTTCTCGTCATTCACAGTGTCATTGACGAGATTCGGCGTCGTCGTTGGCCCTTCCGCCTGGCCGTTGTCATCTCTTCGCTCTACCTGCAGCTTCGTCCGTCTGTCTCCGAGAGGTGTCCCGGGGGCAATGGTCAGATGAACATTGCGGAGCGAGTACGATCTACCAACGAACTGCAGTGTCAAGTGGCAATAGTCCGGCTTTGGTGTCCAGAGGAAGTTCAGCTGTGTCTCGGGCCCAGCCGTATGGATGTATGGGATGATTTGAGGAGGTACGATGTAAACAAAGGTGTCTGAACCAGGCTTGCGCGACCGAACCTCTGCCCAAACTGTTGACGAACTTTTGTCAATATGTCATTCATAGGATCCATGCAGCGCTGCACCAGAGAAGTGGATATGGAAGGATCATTGCTGGATTATCTTCTACCATTGGGCACCAGAGTTACTTACTGTAGTTGCGAGTTTCACTGTTGTTTTTGGCTGTCATGTAGTTTGGTTCGCCGACTTTTACTGGAGCCTTTGGTGGTTCCATAGTGTCGAACTTTGATACCTGTGCTCAGGTTGATTCATTCGTTGTTAGAGTCTTGTAGTCATCTTTCTTTCCATGGGCAAGCATGAAATACCGCCGCTTTTATACTGATTTCTTCCCTATCGGAAACTAGGTCGATGCAAAGTATGCTCAACTATTAGTGCATATACGAGAAGTCCGGTCAACCAACGCATCCGCCTCACTTGGGACTTTTGCACGCAGACGGGCCAATCTATGACACGCAGAAACGTTGCCCCGACTGGATGCGACTGTTTGTAGGATTCATAATGTTCCAGGCCAGCCGCATCACCAAAGCCACATCTACACAACATCAGGCGATAGTTTCCGGATTTGGAACGTGTCTCGCAACGGGCGGGGTAAGGATGAGAATCTGCCCTCAGGGTCTATCAATTGAGGCGTTATAATTTGTCACGAGTGCTTCATCAGCACCTGAGAAGCAACGGATCCGTTAAGATATCACATACTATAGATAGCCTGTGATGGGTTCGCACTTGAAATCTCAAGACATCCTTTTAGGAGAGAAAATAAACCTTAACGTCGAAAGATCTATGTGCGAACATCTACTCAAATCAAGGAACACGCATATGGTTACGCTCATCCCTCAGACGAAAGGGGACATCAAAGACGAACACAACAACACCTACGCTATTCTCAAAACATGGAGTAGGGGCTGAACCGCTTACCAGCAACATAATAGCCTTTTGTAATGCCGAGTTGCTCGGATCCTGACGTTGCCCGGCCTATATGTTTATTCCACCAGGTCTTCAGCAATCATGTGATGCGACAGAATATTTGAACGTTGAGAAATTGATATTCAAGCCTACCACAACCCATCTCACCTATAATGGGAGCCCTTGAGAATCATCGCCACCTCAGGGCAGTACATGTCGATATCCTCCTGGTGATCCTGCTGGAACTTCTGCACCTGGTGATACCCCAACGGCTTCTCGAAATAGTACGTCTCGACCGAGAACTTGCCCGCGACCTCCGCCTCCGGCACCTTCCCGCCCCTCTCCTTGACCTTGTGGTAGAACCACTGGTCCTCGTAGTTCACCTCGCCCGCCACGGCCGGATCTTTCGCCACCCTTGCCTCGAGGTCGCGCGCGATCTCGAGCAGCATGCTCGGGTTGCGCAGCGACAAACCCCCGTTGTACCCGAACCCGAAGCCGGGCCGGATGGGCGCGCCGATGAGGTCCCACTCGAGGAAGTCCTCGAGGCGGTGCGCGGAGTTGGCGCAGACGATGCTGTCGACCTGGAACATGAGCACGCGCGCGTAGGACTGGAACTGGTCCCACAGCCAGGTGCCGACGAGGAAGGCGGAGACGGACTCGTGCGTCGGGAAGGTGGTGTTGGGCGGGAGGTACTTGACGATGATCTGGTTGGCGTCGACGGCGCGGCGGAAGGCCGGGGGCGCCTCCCAGGCGGCGTAGTTTTCCCAGTCGGTGACGAAGGAGATGGGCCAGTCCGGGCCGATGACGGTTGCGAAGTGCATCATGATGGGCACGATGTTGGGCACGTGGGCCGGGTCGGTCTCGACGAGGAGGGCGGTGTACTTGGGCGCCGGGGGAGGAGGAGGCGGCGGCGGCGGCTTCACGGCTTCGGGGTCCTCGTATGAGAGGGGTTCTACGTCGAGGTCTGAGATGCGCTGGCTGGTGAGCTGGGTTCCGGCGTGAGGGCGGTCATCGCCCCTCGAGGGTGCCGCGGTGCCGTCGTGGTGCTGAAGTTCGGGTCAGCTGCTGAGCATGAGGCGAGGGAGGAGATGGCAAGACCAACATTGAAGAGCAAATCCCACGTTCCCGTCATCAACAGGAACATGAAGAAGACGGCCACGAAGACGAGAGGGTTCGGACGGCTATTGCTTCCGAGACCCATGGTGTCGACCGGACGGGGGGATCTCGGGGGAGGATTGAGTCGAGGGATGGGAGAACAAAGAGATCACCCAAGCGGGGACATTTGCACGCGTGTGGCCGGATTGATGGGCTGTTCAAGACGTTAAATACGTCTTGGTTCCCGGCACATGCCATTCGAACCCGCCCTGGCGACTCCCACGACCAAGTGGGCCGGCGCGTGCCATGGTGCCTGTTCTCAATTATCTCCTTAATCACTAAGACACGAGGTCCCCGTTTCTGCTAAACAACGTTTGTCTAGTGATGGAGGGCTGATGCAGAGGCTGAAAGATAGGGATCTCATTCGCGACCATCGCCGCCACAAAATGCTTCCGGCCTCTCGCCAGCGCCCTCTCGATACGCTTAATGCTTCCTCAGCAAGTGGCTTTGCGCGATGAACATGATTAAATGTGTTCCTCTCCCAGGTGTCTCTCGCGGGAACTAAACGTCTCACGTCTCGGGGACTAGAGGGATGCTCATGGCATTCTGGAACGGCCGCGTTGGAGCAGTAGAGAGAAATGCGATGGTGCTGAGAATGTAAGCTAAGTTGGCAGTGGGGCACCGTCCAGGAATGCACTTCAAAGCCTGGAAGGAGCTGGTGAAAGATAGGAGATCTTCTTCGAGGATTCCGTGATACACCGTTTCATTTGTTTTTGACCTCCCTCGATGCTGATGTTGTCTCATTTTGGCACTTCATCACCAATCTTGGCTGGCCGGTCTAGACCTGGGCGGCTACCGTTGTGCGATATCTTGGATATCACTTCTCCCCCGAGCCAAAGAGGCTAGAGTGCTCTAATTTGGATCTGAAGCAGGAGTCTTGCGGTGTACATTTGTACGTCAACGTTTGCCGAGTATCGTCCTCATGGCAATGATCAAGGTCGTCCTCATGGCAATGATCAAGGTAAACAACAGCATCGAGTAGTCCCTATCCTGTCTGCTTGAAAATGCTTTTGTGAATTCCCATAGCTCACTTTCAATCATCATAGCTGTCCCAGGGCCGTTTCCTTTCCCCTTGGCGAGGGCTAGTCATCAACGCGCCATTTTCACCATTCATTTTCAGCAAGCCACAATCTCTTAAGTCGCATAGCCTTCATGCGCATCTCTCTAGTCAGGGAGCTTAAATTCGCTGCAGTGCGCGATCGAGTCAAGAAGTGGCTAACCCACATAAGCCATTAGAAGCCACCGACCGTCTAAGACAATACTTCCCCCCCTAGTCACATCCATCCCCCCTTGGCAAGGTTCGTCCCCCACGGCGCTTTTCTCATTCCTGTTGTCTCCCTCAAAACGTGGAACGCCCTCCATTATTGGATTGAGTGCATTCCTGGCTAGTTGAACAATTTGATCCCCTTTTTCGAGGCACGGAAGGGGGTCTTGCTGATGTGCGATCATTACGCGTACGCTGCAGCTGTGCCGGAGAACGTGAATCTGGAACGCTGTTCGCATCTTTCATGCGCGATAAGCTGTCAAGCAGTTTACGTCGTCATTATGGTGTCGTGAGCGCTTTATGTGCCCGTTTGCGGCGCCGAATGTGCCCATTCGGCCGCGGTGCTGGAGACATGTATTTTACATTTGCTCATAAATATGTCACCGCCCAGGTTAATTGTTCACCACACTCATGATTGGATTGAGTCTGCGCTCAGAGCATCGTGATGCACACGTGACACAGGTGTCCACAGCCGGGCTCAATGGGCTTGCAACTACCCAGCTCTACATGAACCTCTCGTCATTCGATGACAAAAGACTGTGTGCAGTTTTCACGCTGGCCATTTGTCTAAGATTATCGAACTCGCTTCTCACTCGTGAGCGAAAACCGCAGTGAACCAATAAATTTTGTTTGTATTCCGTCTAGACGCACGTAACACTCCACTCTCAAATGTTCCATGCCATCCATTTTGTCTTTGAGACGTGTTGATATTCGTGTCTGCAAGCTCGCACCTGTCGCCGCAGCCTCGGCTAGAAAAGACTCCATGTGCGAGAAGCCAGCTTGGTGGCCGCCGCCCTTGCCCGGGAAATTGTGACAGCACGGCTTGTCGCGAACCTCCAGTTGATCTCTAGAATTTTGTGTCAGATGGAGTCCATATCGAAAGGTACGCTTGCAGATGAACTGCTTACTCGGTCAGCGTCGGAGCGGCGAGGACCGCAGACACCATCATGGCTGCGATGAAAGCGAAGTATTTCATCTGCGAATGATATCAGACAGACCACGGGGGGAACAAGAAGAAAGGCTGAGAGTCTTGGGCAACGAACGTTGTTGGTTGAACAGGTCAAAGCTTCGAAGCTGTAGTCTGATGCCGAATACGATTTCGTGTCAGTCGAATTGACTGGATCAGTGCTCGAATTTTGAGTGTAAATTCGGACTTTAGCCTGCTATTTAAGCATTCAGTTTGCTCATATTCTTGAATGAAATATTGCAATTCGGCAATCTGAAAGCCCGATTGCGACCACCAGCAAACTCTAATAGGACAGTTGATAATGCCCAATACGACTATGCTGATGCCCTCGTGCCCATGTCCCGCGTCCCTAATGTATGGAACAAACATCGCTTAGGTCTTTGGCGTTTCGATAGGTATAGAATTCTCTCATTTTCATTAGAAAGAGGAACTGTAAGCGATGTTTGTCTGAAGACGCTATCCCCGGACAGGGACCAGCTTCAGGAGGTAGGTTTTAGCGCACGAGTCGGGATGTGTCCGTCCTGTCGAATATGGCAATTTTCCAGGAACGGAAAGCTTGGAGTTTGAATGCTGACTCGACGGCGAACGCCATCTGAGAGGTGACATGCAATGTGTGCTCGACTACAGTATGGGAAAATTTTGACGGTTCGAAAGAAAATGAGAGTTGGCGGTCCTGGCGTCTTTGACATTAGGCCCTTGGAGATGGGGGTAGTCGATCAAAAGAGAGTGGCGGGTCTCTCTTGAATTGATAGAATAGACAATCTTTTGTCACGTTTGATGTGACATAGGGAGCCGTGAAGCCGAAGGCCTGGTACCTGCATTCCACGAGACAAAATGTGTGTTACCCGCGAGTCTTGGTTGCTTGCAGCTCTTCTGTCTCTTGTCAACTTTATTATTATCGATGGGGCTCATCCCGGCCAGTGCAATATCCAACTAACCCGGCCAAGCCTACTTGATCGGACTGCTTCGACAAGAACTTGACGTCTGGAGAGAGCTCGCTTAGACGGAATCACGGCGTCGAAAGTCACAGTTTTGCTGGACAGCTCGTGATGGAGACACGAGCGTGGTTCTTCGCCTGACGGCTCGATCGCTTGATAGAACAGGGGGTAATGATGGTTGGATATCCGTGTATGCGCATTGTGCATGATTCAGATGGGCAACAATATGACCGGTATCAAACAAGATGGACCCGTCTAGATTCTTTCACAAGTTTTGAGGCTTTAAGTTAGAAGTTGGGTTAGAGGTGAAAGTAACTTTGAGCAGCGAAAGAGCCACGCGACCAGGACTGAATTTCCATCGGCCGGAAGCCCCCCATAGTCGTGGGGGCAGAACATGGATATTTTATCGGGGCGTCTTAGACCACACCCATTCTTCGTCGCCCATGAAGCCACCACGAGGCCCATAAAAAGACCTGCTAGTTGCCCTCTCTATGGCTTTTTGACAACCTCTTTGGGCTCTGTAACTTTCCGGGCCTGGTACACAGCTAGCCACGACCTTCTGCTCAGACGCTCATAGGAATTTTGCCTGATCTACGCTCTACGGGTGAGTGGGGCCTTCTGGCTGTATCGCTGTCTGCGTTTGATGTCTTGTCCTGGACCAATCCCTGTAAGTCAAAAGCCATGTCAACAAGAGGGCGTCGACCTGCAGAAGACTTTGGAAATTGCTGAGCGCCACTGGTGACTAGAGCGCGCGTGTGTGGAAAGGTGCGCTACATAGCAGCCGCGTGTCCGTTTGGGCCTCAAGAAGGCTTTGCAAAACACATAGGCGTAGCCAAAGTGTTCAGGGTCCCGAGGTTAGCAGGGCGATTGGCAGGGCAAGCTAGGGGGTACCGTACCGAGAGACGCCAGAGTATGTGCTGGAGATTGTATATCAGAATTGTATACTTGGAACAGATGTTGTTAATAACCACTACGCCCTTGACGTGGACTTTGAGGGTGTGGCGAGCGGGTGTAGTTCGGCACGTCCCATTACACCATGCTGTCACCGTTGAGGTCACCAAGTCGGCGAAACGTAAAAGAACACGCGAACGTCTTCAGTGGCACCCAGCCCTCCGCGTCCCCCAAAGGCCCCGGAGCTGTACCATCGGCCATCTCTGGCGTGCACCCTTCCAAACTACTATTGATACTCTCGGCCTTGGCCCCTCTGATCAATCTACAGCCCTTGAGCCACCGTGGCCGAATAGAGCGCTAATAGGAGACCAAAGACCAAAGGGCATGGATTAGTCAGAGGCTGGAGGAGGGTAGCTGTATGGAGCTAAAGAGAAAAAGACGACCAGAAGGTCTATGTTTATCTCTGTGGGAAGAATTGGAAGACTGAAGGATCTTGGCGTGATCTGCAGAGAGTGCCAGAGACAGACATATCTGCAGCTGCCGGGAGCCCTGGACGCCGGGGTTAGTGTGGCTCCAGACGCCCCGGCGGAAAAGGGACACGGGAGTCTAAGCGGGTCGTACCTTTATAATTCGCCTGGCGGGTCGGCGAAGCGTGCAACACGGAGGTCTCAGCTTGGGGACGGACGATGACTACTGATGCGGCACTCGCACGCTGGTACACAGTGTTGACTCCGGAGGACGTTGGGGGCAGCACAGGAATTAATGACGAGTCGGGAATCGGTCCAGGGAAATTCGCCCTGCCGGAAATCTATACACCATGCTTTATGTGCAGTCGGGCTCGATTGTGTGGTTGACGGCCTGCTCTCTTTGGCGCGGTACTATGGCCTGCCGATGCCCGGACTGCGGGAGAGGCTCCGGATTGTCCGGAAGGGATTTCTTGGCTTCCGGTGGGGCGGGGGGCATCACCGCGCACGGAAGCACATCAGGGCCCTCAGAGCCGCATCGGGTCATGTCTAGATCGATCACAATCGGGACTGGGAGACGGGGTCGGGGCCGGGAGAGGTTCCGGACTGTGAGAGGGTCTCGGAGTGACCGAAGCGGAGTTCTCAGCCGGAGGCACGTCGGCGCACATCGGGGCATATTGAAGTACATCGGAGCCCCAAGAGCCGTACCAGGATAGGTCGGAGCAGGTCTTGGTCGGGACCGGGAGCCGGGGCTGGGAGCGAGACCCGGAGCGGACTGCGGGAGGGGGCCCAGATCGGTTGGGGCGGGTTTCTTCCGTTGCGATGGGACAGGGGGCATCAGGACGTATCGGAGAAGACCAGGGCCCTAAGAGCTGCACCGGCGCACGTCTGTGTCGATCAGGGCCGTGGCCAGAGTGGGAGTTGGGGCCGGGAGCGGCGACGGACTACGGGAGAGGCCCCAGATCGTTCGGTGCGGTTTTCTTGGATTGAAGCATGGGAGGGTGCATCAGGGCGCATCGGGGCACACTTGAGCCCTGAGAGGCAAATCGGGGCACGTCGCGGGGAATCTGTGTCGATCGGCGTCGGTCGGGGTCGTGGCCGGGACTGGAGTCGGAACGGGAGTGGCAGCGCGGGTGGTAGTGTGACAGGGCGCGTGGGGTTGCACGAGACCGGGTTTAGGTGGGCACCGGTGCGGCGAGCGACGTGGAGCCTCCTCCAGAAATTTGTGCCACTGCGCGAACATTGCCGTTGGAGACAATGCAGAGGAATCCCGCGAGTTCGTGTTGGTGTGGGGACGCAAGGGTTCGACACAGTGCAAAGCCAAAATGGCGGATGGGCTGCAGGGATTCCTGGTCCGCATTTGCGCTGACCAATAGGACAACACGCTTCCGACGACGACTCTTGCTCGCGGGGAGGGGACTGCGTCTGAGACTGTGGCAGATTCTTGTTCGAACAAGATCTGCAAAGAGTGAAGGTGAGATGAATCCAATTCAGCCGGCCGCCATTATTCACACTGCCGCCATCAACGAACAGCTGGTGGGAAGCAAGAAACCTAAGAGTCAGGCAACCCGAGAAAACATTTACCACATTGCGACGACTACTCGATAACATGCCAGCCAAACGGCCCGGTCCAGCCTCGCACCAGGCGGCGTCAAAGAAACGCAAGCCGAATAAGAAGACGTGGTACGCTGTCAAGTTCGGCCTCCACCCAGGCGTGTATGAGACACGGGAAGAATGTTCAAACAATACCGAGGGGGAATCCAGGGCTACATGTCAGTTATTCTCGTTCTCTACCTAACAGACTGCTCCCAAGACCCTCTACTAACAGAATCTCGTTGTGTAGACAAGTCGTTCACTTCCAAAGAAGACGCGGAGGCGTTCGTTGCAGAGCCTAACCCGACTTGGTTCTATGCTGTAGCTGGCGGAAATTTCAGAGGCATTTTCCTCGACTACGACGAATTCACCAGAGCCATCACACGGGCCAAGAATCCCTCGTTCAAGAAGTTCGATAAACTCGACAAGGCGGTCGAATTTATGAAGAAGTTTAGTGACAAAGCGACCAATGCCGACATCAAGGTCCAGATGAAATTGGGGTT
Organism: Colletotrichum gloeosporioides; assembly: GCF_011800055.1. Lineage (NCBI taxonomy): Eukaryota > Fungi > Ascomycota > Sordariomycetes > Glomerellales > Glomerellaceae > Colletotrichum > Colletotrichum gloeosporioides. Next base: position 877,339 of record NW_025544719.1, read on the forward strand.
TTTATCGGACGAACTTGATTTGGACCCAGACTTGCTTCATGCATACACTGATGGCAGTTGTCTGCATAATGGCACAGTGGATGCTGTAGCAGGCGTAGGCCTTTTTTTGCCACCAGATGATCCCAGGTATGTCGCCGTCGTTGAACTCATCAAGCAGCCATTCCTCCTGAAAAGTATCGAGAGGGACGCTGAGGCATCGTCGGGAAAGCTGATGTCAGCCTAGAAACGTTTCCGAGCCTCTCGAAGGCGAATTGCAAACGAATCAACGTGCCGAGCTTACTGCCATTCTGCGTGCGTTGGAGAAGACTGATGTCACGGAAGGATTGCAGATCCTAAGTGACAGCAAGTATTCCATCAACTGTGCGGTGGTATGGGTGGAGCAGTGGGAAAGTGACGGTTGGAAGAACAGCGAGGGAGCATACATCAAGAATAAGGATTTGGTTCAGGCAATCCGCAAAAGAATGCTCGAGCGCCAAGCCGCAAGCACGCAGACCAGATACACCTGGGTCAGGGGTCACTCTAAAATCCAAGGCAACGAGGAGGCTGACAAACTTGCGGTGAATGCTGCGTTGAAGAAGCAAGCCGAAAGAATCAAGATGCGGAATAAGTCATAGGTAAGCCAAGGTTGACACGTCCGACCTTGATGACTCCTCTGGGCTGGTGTGATGGACAAGAGCAACGCGTGTTGCCACTGTTGCGGGATGAGGACATGCGCTCATAAACATTATTTCGGCCGGTCTCTTGCTGCAGACCGACAAAAGCGTTTCAATAATCACTAGTCTAGCTCTCAGCTGAGTCCTCATAAGTTTAGCAACAGAATTAAAGGGTGATCTGCAGGAAATCGCATAACCTCTAGGCCGTTAGCTGAAGGGGCAAGTCGGAGGTCGTCGTTACAGTACAGGTTCCAAGTAAAAGTGACAATAGGTGGCCAGAGGCCTTGATGTTAATTCATAAGTAACAAACAAATTCATTTCCAAGCATTCAATGTTTTCTATATAGGAAGGAATCTAGAGGATCATTTGCGGCCGCGTCCCTTGTGACGCTTGCGGTTGTCGACCATACGGTCTAACCGACTTGGATCTAAAAAGTCCGGGTCCGGTGCCTTCGGAGGCTCTTTCTGCTTCTTCTCAGAGGCGCCAGCGGTATTCTTCAACTGCCCCCGTGTGCGTGAGCCTTCGGCGCTACCGGATGCAGTTGCCGTTGGCTCACTGCCGCAAGACGGAGTTGCGTTGTCCCGAGAGTCAGCCTGTTGGACACGCTTCCTTTTGCCTCGGGAAGATGCAGACCCAGAGGTAGCAGCAAATTCAGAGGCAGTAGCAGGCTCAGAGGTAGCACCAGACCCAGAGGCAGCAGCAGCAGGCTCAGAGGTAGCAGCAAATTCAGAGGCAGCAGCAGGCTCAGACGTGGCAGCAGGCTCAGAGGCAGCAGCAGCAGGCTCAGAGGCAGCAGCAGCAGGCTCAGAGGTAGCAGCAAATTCAGAGGCAGCAGCAGGCTCAGACGTGGCAGCAGGCTCAGAGGTAGCACCAGACCCAGAGGCACCGGCAGACCCAGAAGAACCAGAGTCAACGTCGCGAGACTGTTCATCTCGCCTCCCATGAGGTCGTAGAAACCTTGCATAGGATGGCCACGCTGGCGGACCAAACTTGGCGCAAGCACGCAGATGCAGTCGGCGATTCCGATCCATGCAATTGACAGACTGCGTGCAATGCTCCTCCTTGCAGGCAGCACACCGGGGGACCGTCGACGTGCAGGCGTGCTGGCCGTGGCCCCGATCGCCACACCATCCACACGTGGGGTCTTCATCCTTGTCTGGGCAGCGCTTCATCATGTGGCCAGCCTTTTTACAGTGGAAGCAATTCATCCCCACCGATCGGATATCGATAGGCCTGTGAACGTTCGCATCAGCGGTGCCACGTTACGGAGAGGGAGAGGAAGAGAACAAACCGTAAGTGAGCGTACGAGTAATCGATCAGAAGCCCTTCGCCTTGAGTTCCACCTTCGTTTTCGTACATTTCAAGCAGCCTATCGGCCTCTGCCATGTCTGTGAACTTGGCAATAAACCTTTGGCGTTTTTCGCTGAACATCACCGAGAACTTGTCGGAATCCAGCCCCAACTCGGCGAGCATCTTCTTGGCGTCAGTGGCGTGGGTATGGCGGAAATCGCGACCACGAAAGAAGAGCTCCACGTAGTAGTGCTCATCGGCCCGCTGGAAGCAACTGACTGGCATATTACTACCAAGCGCCTTGAACATATCCTCCTTGTTAGGCGTGAAACTTTTGGCAGCGTCTGGGGTTTTGAAGGTAAAGTTGACGTAATCGTCGTACACAAAGATCTCTCTGACTTGGTGATAGACGTTGTCAAGCTGCTTCAAGGCTTTCATCCACTCGGTGTAGTAGCCGGTAAACGTTTTCCGGGATTCAGCTGGCTCAAAAGATGTCTTGACAACGCAATCTGGCCTGCGGCTCGAGAGCGGCTTCATGGCAACATCCATGGCGGTGCTGCCATCGTCCTGCGGCATGGTACGATCCAAGAACACTTGGAAGAGACGTCTGAAGGCTGCGAACTCTTGGTGCAGCTGACCGTAGCCAAACTCTTGCTCATTGGCAGGCCTTCGCTTGGGCTTCTTCTTGTTTGCTCGCCTGGTGGTGGGATTTGGAGCGTTGTTTGCCGGTTTGTTGGCAGAAGCCTCGGGTTGGTCGTCTAGGGTTGCATCGTTAATGTCTGCCATGGACACGTCGCTCCCTTGATATTCAGATCCGTCGTTGTCGGATTCCGCCGGTGGAGATGCCACACTCGTCTTCCTACTCCTTTTTGGAGGCATCGTGATGGAGGAGGTAGGTGTAGCGAGGGTAAAGACCAGGGTTGGTTGAAAAGACAGGTGCGTTGAGTGGAAGCAAGAGTTGAAGGCCACAGAGAGACACAGAGAGGAGGAAGGAAGACAAAGGAGGAAGAACGGAGGAAGGATGGGAAGGAAGGAAGAAAGAGGATACGGAAGCAAGAGGGGAAGGGCCCAGCTTTCTGTCTTGTCGAACCCTCTGGAGACTCTGGCGCTTGGCCAACAGCAAATGAAGTCGAAGTTGACCCTTGTCCACTCGACCTCCTCCACCTCTTTGCGGTGAGGTATTATTGACAGGCGGGGCAAGATTCGCAGCTCTCTCCACCGCAACCCACCACAGTCTTTGCAGCAGACCGCACACACCCGCACTGCCTACCAACTGCCAGCATCACCACCAGCATCACCAGCACCATCACCAGCATCATCACCTGCGGGCTTTGTGCGTGCAACGTCGGGCTGAGCATCATATTCTGTCGATTGATTCGGCCTCATCCTCATGCCCTCTCAGTTTACGCACGCCCTGAAATCTGGCCAAGTCGCGTCGTGCCAATCGTCCCCAGCCGCTGAAATCAGCGGCTGGGGACGACTCCAGAGCTGCTCGCCAAAGCTTGTCGCCGCCCACCACATCGCAGCGTGGCAGTCAACCCTCACGCACACGTCAACCCATCTCCGAGAACATGTCTGAAGTACCGTCAGACGACCAGCCGGAACGCCACGGCTCTGCCGCCCCTGCCGGCGCAGAGTCCGCGCAGTATGACTTGGACCCCCCCGAGCATTATGAACTACCCAACTTGAGCCACGTCATGGAAGAGGTATACACATACACATCCCATTCCTCTATTTCTGCACGTTTGTCTAACCCGATACCCTCCATAGGACCCCAGGACAGGGACTACTCGGCATGTGTTGGACATCTTCTCTTACAATGTCAACAAGATGGAATCCAAGGTCACAGAACTGGGCACATATGCCAAGGGATTCGAATGCGAGATGCGACCAACCATCCTCATGATTCAAGATCCTCCGTACAATGTCGAAAATATTCATCTGCCAGAATACTACCTCGAAAGCAAAAGTGACTGGATACGACCCAAGTCTGACAGGGATAAGGACCAACAAAATACTTCTCGGGCGACCAAGAACAAACCCGATAACTCCAAGGCGGCCAAGAACAAATCCAAAAGCTCCCAGGACGATAAAGACGACGAACCGAAGCCTGTTTCCAGAAGGGTTGCCATTTATATTTCCGATAAAATACCACTGGAGTCGTGGGAGGTCTCTTGGGACGAGGGGGTCAACAAGGGACACGTCGTTTACATGCTCCTCCGCTTGCACGACGGCTCAGAAGTATATTTCACAAACTTCTACAACCGTGTGCCGGGAGAGAGCATTGACCTCGAGCACCTCTTCAAGACCCCAGCCCCCGGACTCGGTTTCGACGTCTTAGGTAGCAGATCTGCCATCTTTTGCGATTCAAATGCTCACTCCATTTGGGACCCTGGAAGCAGGTCAGACAAACAAGGCAGATACATCTCGGACAATTGTCTCAAAGCCAACATGGACATCCTACCAAAATACAACAAGCATAATCCCAGCTACAAGCGCAAAGCAGCAACACGAAAGAACGATATCTCAACCAACATCGACCTGACTATACTAGGAAGCAGCATCCAAGACCAAATGATATGGTGTAATGTTGTCAGGCCGCGCGAAATCGCAAACAGTTACACAGACCATGCAGTTATTCACACCAGGCTAGACGTTCACGTCGACCGATGCCCTCGAAAGAGATATCGATTTGACAAGGTCGAACAGGAGGATTTTCAGGCTAGCGTTGAAGCAAGATTGGAGCATGTTCTCGGTGCACCCGACGCCATCCCCGAACTTGTCGACTGCGATGCTGCAGAAGTATTCGCACAGGACCTCTGTAAAGCTTTGATGGAGACTGTCGAGGATATGGTGCCGGCAGTGGAACTCAACGCGGCCAAGACCAAACTTCAGCACCCTCAGCTTGCCGAACTTGATGAGGCTTTTGATGCAGAGATGCGTGCAAATTGGATTTTGCGCCATACGAGTCGAGACAATTTGGCATATGACGAGCGTTACGAGAAGTGGGTGGCTGCGATCAAAGAAACCAACAGGCTGACGAAAACTGTCAACGCGGTTGCATCCCGCAGAGCCGCGAGTAGTCTGTTCCAAGGCCTGATTGGTCTTCACAGGATCATGGCTCAGGCTCGCAGGAAGGCTCTCGCACAGATGCCGCCTCACTTACAGTATCTCAAGAACACCGACGGTACCTACTGTCGGAGTCAAGCAGAAAATGCTCATCTTTTACGCGGAAGACACTTTGACGAAACCAGTAATTCCCCGGCCCCCGCAGAAGAGACGGCAGTCAAGGCTAGATACCTCGAATCTCGTGGGAAAGCCTTGGATGCCGCAAGATCAGCAACACGCAAGCCAAAGCCAAAGCCAAAGCCAAAGCCAAAGCCAAAGCCAAAGGCTCGGCCTTCTGCATCCAAGAAGCACACGGGAAAGCGCAAATCTCGGCGTCGTCAATCCTCAACGCCACCACCCCGCTTGACACCTCAACCGTCTCGGCCCTCTCCCGAACCTCTTCATCACCCTTCTCCCTTAGGTGCCGCCAGTCGGCCCGTCGAGAACGATTGTGATCCTCCCGATACCAGTACAATCGTTTGCGCATTTGATACATACTCTTCTGTTTCTATCCCGGGTTCGCCACTCACACATGAGGAACCTCCGGTTCCTGCATCCCCGTTTCAATCCCCGCCTTCCAACGTCGACATGCCAACCCAGGACGACTGTTCGATGCCCGATGCAGACAGCACATCATGCGGCGTATCTCAATCTTCGGAGGCCTCTCCCGGCAAGGGTCAGAAGGGTAGAAAATCCACGGCCCAAGAGGGCAAGAAAAACGCCAGGAGAAAACCTCAGAGACGCGTCAGCATGAATGGGGGCAATCGCTTTGTTCCTCCTGCCAGGGAACCAAGGGCTTTAAGGTCCCACTCAAAGCCTGGTGGCTTGAGAGGAAACGTCAAGCCTTCGCAGCAAAAGCCTCCTGCCCACCCAAGTTTGGACAATCGAGCTTTGGACATCCCAAGAAACCAGGTGGAAAGCGCTGATGCATTGTCATCCCAACCGGCAGACTCTCGCTCCGCTTCACCTGCCGACCCCCCCTCCGCTTCCGACTCTCAGCCGTCTGCCGGTTCCCCTCCCGTATCACAAGATGCCGGGAGCAGACCTAGGAAGAAGAGGATGCTTCGCAAAGAACGAGAACGTTGGGATAAGCTGAGATCGGAGTCCCCTCCCAAGCTCGATCGTTACAGGGTTCGGAAGATTGTCAAGAAACTGGCTGCCCGCAAAGCCCCTGGCCCGGACGGCATTCCAAATCCAGCTCTGAAGATGGCTGTGGACGCCCTCATGCCATACTTGTTGCATCTCTTCAGAACCTGCATCAAGCTCAACTACCACCCGGTCTGCTTCAAGGAGTCAATTACCATCGTCCTCCCAAAAGAGGGTAAAAGCGATTACACCGAGCCGAAGAGCTACAGGCCCATCGCTCTTCTCCCATGCATAGGGAAGGTCCTAGAGCGAATCGTCGCTGATTACGTCAAAGAACTTGCTATCAAGTACAAGCTGATCCCGCCTAGTCAATACGGCTTCGCTGGCAAGAGCGCCCCTAAAGCAGTTGAGCATCTGGTCAGCGGCATCGTGAATGGGTTCTGCGGAAAGACCAGACGAAAGGGTTGGCGGACCACTCTCTTGTCCCTTGACGTGTCTGGCGCTTATGATCACGTAAAGCACCTGGAGCTTATCGAGGTTCTCCTTGACGCGGGCCTGCCTGACTGGCTTGTACACTACGTCGACTCTTTCGTCTCTGACCGTTCCACTTCGGTCGTGCTACCAGGCTTCACCTCACCCAAGTTCTGGGTCAACATTGGCATTCCTCAGGGGAGTCCACTGTCCCCGATTCTCTTCGCACTTTTCACAGCACCGATGCTGCGGATGCTTGACGACGAGGCAGAGCTAGGTGGTTCCAAGTACATCCTGACCAGCGTGTCTTACGTCGATGATACTTGCATCATGGTCACGTCTCCGTATTCAAAGGTCAATTGCGAGAAACTGACCGAGGTGCACGACAAGCTGATATCATGGGCAAGCCCACGCGGGCTACTCTTTGATCCCGCCAAGTACAAGGTCATGCACTTCCGCCCGCGGAGGGGAGGTAGCGGACATCTTCCCCTCTGCCAAAAGCTACCGAAAATCAAGCACTTGGATGAAAGCAAAGCTCTTGTGCGGGAATCTAAGGAGCCGGAAACAAACAAGGAGGGCAACCTCCGTGTTCTGGGCGTCTGGCTGGACCACCAATTGTCATGGAAATATCACGTTCACCAGGTAAGACTTTTCCTAGGACGCCGACATGAGCCCAGTATGCCTGTGTGATATTGCATTTCTGACCGCACTGTCAACAGATACAGCAAAAGGTCAACCGGAAGATGGGCTACATGAGGAAGAGATTCAGTAGCGTTTCGGGCCCATCATTGCTGAAGTTGTGCCAACTTTACGCGACCAGCATCCGTCCAGTCATTGCGTACGCCTGCCCAGTCTGGTTTGTCGTCCCCAGCATAGAGGCAAAAGGTTACGGCCTGAACCAAACGTTGATCGACAAGCTCGATGCCATTCAGACCGGCTGCCTCCGGGTCTTTGCCGGCGTGTTTTCCAAGACATCAAGCCTTCCCCTCCACAAAGAAGTCAACATGGAGCCGATTGCCGTCTATCTCCAACGTATGGCAATGAGTCATCGTGCCAGCAACTCCATGACCGATGATGGCAAGCTTCTGATCAAAAAGACAACCAAATTTCCTTTCAAAGGCACCAGTAGCCCATGCTTCGAAAAGCAACCGTACTTTGAGCTGTATCAAGCAGCCTCCCGGCTCGCGGAAAAAGCCAAGGCTCAATACCTGAGCAAGAACCTTCCCGACGTCTGGGATAATGCAGTCGATCGGCGCATCGCTATCAACGAGTACCTCGAAGCGCAATCGGATACTCTCTGCAGGTACATCTGGTGGTGGTTCAAAGAAGAACGAAAACGACGCTCAGCCCGGCAGTCGTGGTACGGGACTCATTGCCACCCACTCGCAACCAGGGGCGACTGGGGCGCTTCCAACCTCAAGCGCCACCAACACTTGACCCGAGTTGAGAGCACTATCATTCTTCATTGCAGGACCGGTCTAATAGGCCTCAACTCTTACCTGTATAGGAGGAAGGTATGTAGAGCAATATCATTCTTCTTTGCCCTTTCAATCCTCTCCCTCTGTTTTCCCGCGTGTCGCGCCTCCAATCCTCGTTGTCGGAGCCTCGGTCATTGCCTGGCTAACCGATTTCTTCTGCGTTGTAGCTCGCCGACTCACCCATGTGTCCCTGTGGCACCAACACCCACACCGTCGAACACCTCTTCTTCGAATGTCCCCTGCTGGCCAACGCTAGACGCAACTTGCCCGTCACGAAGTGGACAGTAAAGTTGATTGAAGGCCGGTTTGGTCGTTGGGCCTCCCGAAAACGCACCCTCGAACAGCTGATCGACGAGCACCCCCGCACCATGGCGCAATGGGCCATCAAAACCTTCGGGCTCGGTCAGTTTGAGTGGACAAGCCGATACATGGAGACTGGCCCATCCATCTCCAACCCGTATTTGTAACGCGCAATCACTTGTATCCCTTCTCTTCCCCTTCTTTCTTTCATGTACGCTTTTTGCAAATCACCGCGTCACCGGCACCTGTTTCGAGGTCGCCGGAACCTCTTTCGAGGTACTGCAAATTTGGGATCTCTATCGAGATCACTTCTGTCTCCAGATCGGAGACCAATCATTTTGTGAATAATTCTTTTGTGAATACTTGTATGGTCAGTTGGCTCTTGTGCTACGAGGCATCCTTGGTTCGTTGCGAATAGCTACAGCTAACGCTCAGTTCTCTCTAGACTAAAGGGAACATGAGGACCCTTTTTTTCCTCCACCCCAACCCAGGCTAGTCTCCTTGACCACCACATCGTGAGTAAGTTCACTGTTATATTTGCATTGCAGGACAGCGACTGACGCGTACAATTACAGCTTAGATGAGGGCAATGATGGCGATCAGCTCTTGGAGCCATTCGCTATGGTACGTGTTCTCAGCATGTACTAAAGCTCCAAATTCACTAACATACGTTAGCTTCTTGTCGAATATCCTGTTGATCTCCCTCGCGTTGTTCTCGTCCTTCGGGTTCTCGGCGATCTTTTTGAATCTCTGCTTGACTTGACGGAGAGCTTGGTTCTGAGGGTCTTCCGAGAGCCTGATGTGTATCGTGAGGAGGCACAGAGGTGAGCAATACTATGAAAAACATGGAAGCATCATTTTAATAATATTGCAGATACTGCGTCGTTGTTCTTGGCCGCAAGGACGTGACCAAGCCATTGTTGAACATGTGGCAAACCGGTCTTTTTCAGACGTTTGATGTCGCTGGTAGTAAGTTAAGTTAATGTTTGTTATATGAGTTAGACTGAATAATGGTATTAGGCAAGGGCTACGTCGATTAGGTAGGGGGTGTATATGAGATTCATCTTGGAGGGCTTTAAATTTGGGCTATGGTGTGATGGGGGGCCGCTTCTGGTAAGTTTGGCGCTCTGCCCCGTCGCTTTCCCCTTCGCAAAGCTAATCATAGAAGCCAGCTTGGCCAGGCGGCTCAAAAATCCCCTTCATATACCCCATGGGTTAGCCATAGAGGTTACGCTGTGAGTGAGTTGTACTTGTCCAATTTTCATTTCATTTTTACTTAACACAATAGGTAGCCCTCCACATGTTTCCCCGTCAGAGTCATACGGCAGTCAACAAGGTGCGCCTCCAGGCGGCAAACTGCGAAGAAGAAAAGTTAGAAGGGAAGAAAGATTCATATACGTTGCCGCGTACATTTCTCTTGGTTTGGAGCGCCGTAAAGTCTCTGGTTTGGAACGCCGTAAAGTCTATGGTTTTGAACGCCGTAGAAGTCCCGGAATGGTTCACCCGTTACAGTGGCCACCTTTTTTTTTTAATCCTGTTGTACACAGTGCGAGACACTGTTGGCCACGACTGTCTGAGTCAGGCTCTTGGAACGGTGTGGGCGATGGCACAGCCACGAAAGGGTGTGAGAAGGTCCTTCGGCAAACAGCCATTGCGCGAACCTTGAGGTCGTTCTTTGGTGGCTGCTCTCTGGGGGTCTCTGGGGTACAAAAGACTGCTGCACGCACCCAATTTTCCACAGCGACAAGCTGGCTCTGACCGCAAACCGCTCTCTCAGCTGCTGTTATCCAGTCGACCAAAATGGCACCCCCGTCTCCCTTCCTCGCTCTCCCGCGAGAAATCAGAGATGCGATATACGAGCACTACGTCGCGATCCCGGGTGGATATGTCTGCGACCCTGGTCGATTCGCCGCAAATGTGCTTGAGCGCAACGCCGCAAGTGTGCCGAAGATCAACATTACCGGTCTATTGAAGGGCGCCAACGACCAGCCCATCAACCTGAACCTCTCCTACACTTGCCGCCTGATCGCAACGGAAATGTATGGAGTGGCACTGCGGGCCAATGCCATCACCTTCACCACCATCTACTGTGACGACCTTCGAATGCTCGCTTTGCGAACTCACAACATGGTGGTGAATCGCTTAGAAACCCGCCGAAAAGAAATCCTCTACGCCACCAGTCACGCCATGCCAGAAACACAACATTTTGCGCTCCTTCAAAAGTACCCGCAGTTCGCTGTCTTGTTAGACGCATTGCGGAAACAACCCGGCGCCGATACGATACAATTCCACCTGGGTAACATTGAGGCATGTGAAGCACCGTCGGTGTTCGCAACCTTATGCAAGGAAGCTCTTCGGCACGTTCAAGGTTCACGCCATGGCCATGAAGCACTCGACCATCACTGCGACGGCGTGTCTAGCGTTCTTGGTATGATTGAAAGCTCAATGGAGCATTGGGACATTCCTTTGGATGGCGACCTTGACGCCATGGCGAGTTTCTGGGACGAGGGAGAGGATACTCACGGTCTCAAAGCTGCACTAACGGGCAGGGATCGGGTTAAGTACCGCTTCTCCGCTGCAGCGATGGCGATTCTCTTCATCAAGTCCTGCAATGAACGGCTTCAGATGCAACTTCGCAAGATCGTTCTCGATGAAGATCGCACTGCGGTAGCCTGCCCTGAACGTCACGCGCTTGGCTTGATTCAATTCTGCAGGCAAAATCCGCTGCTCAAGATTGAGCGCCGTGTCCAGCTCTGGAGCAATGCCCTTCAGGACGAGGGTTACTCCCATTCAATGACAAAATATGTACTCCGAGACGAGTGGCGGATACAGTCGGCTCAAATCACACAGAGCATCTGGAAGTGGGTTCAAGAGGCCCTGGCCCTTGCGCCGGCCGGTATGCCAGACAACTCCTTCTCTCTCATTCTGGATGGCCAGCCACTACCAAATCTGGCAACTCAAATGTTCCAGGCAGTCATCCGACGAGACATTGCATGGCATCGTGCGTGGGAAGAATCTCTAGATCGAGGCGTTGCTTCATTGCCATCAGTGCAAGACTTTGGGCCGTGGTATCATTTGTATCCAGGCCACAGGTTCAAGCATCTTTCACGAGCCATGGAAGACATGGCCCAGCAAAAGTCTGTTGTACAGTGCAACTTTGACGTCGGGAAGGCGTGGGACGTTCAGAATATCATCCAAGAACACAAGGACTGGACTGCTCGGCAGTGGGCCGCACGGTGGCCTGTAGACTACGATCCTGCATCATGGGAGACAGAGTCCCCGTTATCGTCGTGGAGAACCTTGTTGGAGGAAGACCTGCTACCGGAACCCGAAGGACCGTATGAGCGGTGGACTGAAGACCCCGACGACGAATTTTGAACTGTACGATTGTCACCAAGTAGGCGAACCAAGACCTAGTGAGCAGGTCCTGGTACTGTCGTTTACGAGCTCGTGATGGTTACAGCGTTTGAAGCGAGGCTGCCGCTTGCTGAGTCTTTGGTTTAGGTTTTGTTTGCGTTGTCGAGGGATTTCGTTGCCTTGGGGGCTTCGATTATCCCACCATAGAATGGCGAGAAGATCTGTGTCGACGATGGAAAAATGTTTCGCGAAGACTTTCGCGGTGGAACCTTGACTTGGAATCTTAAAGAAGCATCCCTTACATTGGCTATTGGCATTGTCTGAGATGGTTCAGCCCTCGATTTCCGTAGTTGCGACAATAGGCCTCGATTGAGCTTTCAAAGTGCTGGGCGTTTTGACCAAGTAGCTGAACAAATTTGTATTAATACCGTGGATTTTACAGCTTCTAGAACAAGCCTAGGTCGCATCCAAACTCTCACGCAACACCCTCCTATTCAGTTCCAGCTCCCACAGTCGACCAGTCTCCGGCAGAAGCCCCAGCCAAGCCCTTGTTCCCCCTCGACGTGCCAGCTGGCCACAACCAAGCCGCGCTCCGTCCTTCGCTCGGCGTCCTTTTGGTCCATCGGCTGGAGCGCAACTTGGCGGAGCGCTTGGGTCCGTCCAATCTGGTGGTCTTTGCATCGCGAGTGGATTCGGAGGAGGGAGAGAAGCCCGCTTGCGTCCGACAGCCTACACGTACGCATTTACGCGTCTTCTCGGTCTTGCGCTAGTATCGTATCGGCTGAGTCTCGTACGGCCTAGCCTTTTGCGCCCCTTTGGGCTTCTTTGCCGGCTGCGTTGCCCTTTGACTTCGTCTTCGGACGTGAGCTGGGTTAAAACTGGAGGAGGGGGGGTCAGTTACTTGGCCACTCCGGGATGTCGACTTTGTAACTCCTCTCTGCTGACCCCCTAGCCCACCCCATCAGGCATCGTGCTTGGCCCAAGACGCCCCACGAAGATTTGACCCGCAGTAAAGCTTCTCCTAGAGTTGGAAGGAGCGCTCGGACAACGCGCCCTCTCCGAGTCCGGACTGGCGCCTTCTTTTTCTCGGGGCCGTCCGGCGCGATTTGCGGCCCCGGTGTCTCCCTCACCCCCGGAGGGCCCCACTCGGCCGGGCAACCCTGAGGAAGTGTCCTGGATAGAGGTCGTCGACCAGCTTTGTTGGGTATACTTAACCCAGTGGTGTAATTGGTAGCAGGGTCGCTTTGTATTTACAAAGGTCAGGCGGTGCGGTTTCGAAGCCCGTTTAAATGTCCCTCTTTTCGGATAAAGTCCCTGGGCGAAAGCCCGGATGAGGCGGAAAGCCTGCTGATCGTAAGTGTGAGGCTCGTTCTTTTGCGTTTTTATTTTTCTCTAAAATTTCTATTTTAAAAGGTTTAAGATAATTAATCTATTCAAATTAGTGTGTGTAATCTAAGTTTAATAATAGTCTTAAGCCACCTAGGAAAAGTCTCTAAAACGCGCCTTATTATATACTATAAGGATAATAACCTTAATAGTATTAATAGCTATTAGAGATTAATACTTACTACCCTAATGCTTCGCTTTATAATAGTTTGACAGACTTCTCTGATAATATTACTGCTGTTAGCGTCCCTAATAGTACTTTATCTGCTAGCACTGAAGCTATATAGCTTAACGAGAGAGCTCTTAGGGTAGCTATAACACGGTTCGTGATACGAAGAAACCCTATCTATAGTTCCGAGCTGATAATGTGACTCAACTCTGCAGCATAGAAACGAAACAAGCCGTGGGGAGGTATCACCTACTGGGACCTGGACAAGGGCGTCTCGCACCTGAAGACGGTCAGCAGATGTGTCGTGCAGGCCAGGCAGTGCATCAGGACCACCTGTGACGGGACGTCGGCTTCAGTCTTCTGCAATGATAACACGTACGCCGTTGATATAGCCTGCAGCCACCTCGCGAATGTGATACAGGACGTCGTGCTGGGTTGTGTGACGACCACCGTCAGCGGCATCTTCTATCCGTCTGCTCAGCGGTTTAACGTGAACCAGAGGTATAAAGTCGTCACTGCCAATTGCCGCTTCTTCAGCCCCAGTGTTCAATCTATTTGAAAGTTTCCGCGGGACTGAAATGATGTGAAGGATGAATGGAGGGGTTTGTTCGGATTACTTGTGGGCTCAGCTAGCAAACATGGTACAGACTGTCTCGCATAGAAGGATGTGGAGGCCGGATGCGGTTGGGAATGCTATTGGCAAGAAATGAAACCTTAAAGAGTTGACTAAATACAGAGACACTACTTTATGGGGAAAGCTTCTGGCATGATTCAACTCTTCATTTTCCAACATAACCAATTCTTTGAAACGTATTATTTGGCCACGAATCCGGGTCTCTCGCTTGGCATGTATGGACAGAAATCTTGTTAGTCCAACTTCTACATCTAAAGGAAAGCAGGTCGAAAGACTCGTTATTTGGAAATTCGTAGTCAAGGCACTTCTCTTCGCTCTTGCTTAGGCAGAAGGCCCAAATTTGAAAGGTATGGCGAGTTGTTAACCCTTTTTTCCCTCCACCCCAACCCAGGCTAGTCTCCTTGACTACTACATCCTTAGATAAGGGTAATAATAGCGATTAGCTCTTAGAGCTATTCGCTATACTTCTTATTAAATATCCTGTTAATCTCCCTTGTATTATTCTCGTCCTTTGGGTTCTCGGCGATCTTTTTGAATCTCTACTTGACTTAACGGAGAGCTTAGTTCTGAGGGTCTTCTGAGAGCCTGAATACCCTATGGGTTAGCTATAGAGGTAACGCTGTGACCCTCTATATGTTTCCCCGTCAGAGTTATACTGCAATAAGAGTGGGATATAGGATGCTTAGATTGTTAACTGCTGGTATTACCTAGAGAAGGTATATATAGTGACGTGTGGCGTCACATGCTTATAGCATATACAGCAGTCAACAAGGTGCGCCTCTAGGCAGCAAACTATAAAGAAGAAAAGTTAGTGAAATAGTTATAGGCCTAGTAGCTAAGAGCTATGCGACGTAGTAGCGTATATACGCCCTTAGGTATATATAGCTACTATAGCTATATAACTCTATAGTTTTAAAGCTTATAATCTTAAAAGAAAAANATATAGCTACTATAGCTATATAACTCTATAGTTTTAAAGCTTATAATCTTAAAAGAAAAAAGAAAGGACTTCTTATCTACTTTATAGATCTAAAATAAAAAGAATAGGATTAAAAGCTTAAAAATCTATTAAAAAAATAAGTAAATTCTACTTCTAATTTATAAAGATTAATAATAATATCTAAATTAACTTCTTACTCTTTAAAGGGGGTTAATAATCTTATTTCTAAATACTAAAAATATTAAAAAATTTAATAAACCTATTAAACTTTATTCTAATTATCCCTAATTATCTTCTCTTTAACTTTTTAAACTAGAAAATAATTCCCTATATACTTATATATATATAAGAGTATTATATTTATTAATAAAATTTATAGTAAATATTTCTATAATCTTAAACTTCTTCTACTTCTCTTATATAAATAATATCTTATTTAAATTTTAGTTTATAATATATTTATCCTTATTATCCTCTTAGTTTTAAAAATCTATAAATATAAGTCTTAAATAGTATATAAATTTCTATTTAAGTTTAAAAGTTAATATATNTACTACTTAATTAATTATTACTAACTTTAGAATAAGCTATTTAGGAGGGTAAATAAAATAATTACTTATAGTTATAAAATTTTAAATAGGAGCTAAAAACTTATATAATAGTAGGATAAAACTTTTATAATTAGGAGTTATAAATATAAGTTTACTATAATTACTATACCCCTCTAAAATTAGAAAGCTAAAAACTAAATTTTCTAATAGGGATAAAATAATAATTAGAGATTAGATTAATATTATAAGTACTTAAAGTAAGTTTATTAATAGGAGTAGATTAAGAAGTTACTCTAAGGATAGCTATATAGTTCCTTTTTTAGTTATCTTACTTAAGTAAACTACTACTATCTATATTATAGGATAGAATAAGGGGTTTTTATAAATTAAATTATATTTATAAAACTTAGTAGTAATTTAAGATTTATATTTACTAACTAGAGGTAAAAAGCCTTAGTAATAAAAGCTCTTATTAATAATAATATTATTACTAAAATAAGTATTAAGGAGTCTTTTTATAATAAAGTAATAAACCTAATTAATATAATAAACTCTATAGCTATAATTATTAAGTTACTATACTAAATTAACTACTTAAGTATATTATAATAAGATAGTAATAAGGTTTTTAAGTACTTTAAGTAGCTTATACTAAGTAGTAAAAGCTTTAATAGTATTAATAAACTTCTAATTACTCTACTAATTAAAATTTAAGTCTATAAAGTAGCTCTTTCTATTAATTTAATTTACTACTAAGTAAATAAAGTAGCTTTACTTAATTTATAAGAAATATATAACTATATTAAAATTCTATAAATTATCTTTATACTTATCTATAAAGAGGTCTATATTAATAGCCCCCTCTTCTTTTTAGTTAGTATCCTATAATATAGTATTTAATAAGTAAATCTAAACCTTATAATAGATATCTCTTATAATAAAATATACTAATATAGTGAGATATTTAATTTAGAGGAAGTTTTTTATATAAAAGATACCTTAGGTATTATATAGATTAATTAGTATTTTAAGTAATATAATAAATTCCTAATTAGCTTATTTTCTAAAATTATTAAAGCTAATAGTAAATTAGGTTTATAAAAAACTCTTTAAACTAAGATTTAAGTTATTATAGTATTTTATAGTTTAATAGAATCTAACTTCCTTAGGCTATAAAGCTCTAATAAGGTTATAAGAGTATATAAACTTATTTTAAATAGTTCTAAAAATAAATTAGGTTTATAAAGAAGTACTTTTAATAAAGTAAAGTAATTAATATACTATCTTTATTTTTTTAAATTACTATAAAAAGTATTTTATATAGGAGATAGCTATATTCTATCTTCTTATTACTCTAAGTTTAGTAATAACTATCTCTCTTATATCTTAAACCTAAATAGTATAACTACTTTTAAAAGGTCTATTTATTAATATAAACCTACTATTTAGTACTAATAGAGTTAGCTATTCCTTATTTAGTAGGTTTAAAGGTTTCTCTTTACTATTATACTTTAAGTATTTATTATATAATCTCTTATACTTTATAATAACCTCTAAAATAGGTAGATTAATTAATTCTTATAATAACCTTAGCTTATTTATAGGCTATTAAAGCCTAAATCTCTAATACTTAAAACTCTATAGGACTTTATTAAATTTAGCTATAATATATTAAACCTAATTTATTAATATATCTTAGATTACTCTATTTAGATTACTAAGGTTACTAAAGTTATTAAAGTACTTAAAGTAGTTAAGTATAATTACCTTAAAGTATTATATAGAGCTAATTTATAGGATATCTAAAATAGTAAACTATTAGAATAAGGCTTATTAAGAGTATAATAAGAAGTTAATAAAGAAATACTTAATAGTTCTAGAGATTATAATAAATCTATTCTTAATTTCTCTATCTTCTTAGTAGTTATTATATATAAATATCTATCCTATTAAAGTATCTAGTAGTATTTTAACTTATACTTAGTCTATTTTACTAAATAGTATTATAAAGTATTTAGTAAAGAGGATAAAGTAGTATTATTATATACTTTTAATTATAAAGTAATTTATTAGTAAAAAGCCTCTAAATAAGTTTAAAACTAGCCTAATTCTCTAACTAATATAATATATAGCTATAGTGAAGCTTCTTATAATATTATTACTACTTAGTATAATAGTAATAAGGATAGTACTTTAGAGGTTATAAATACCTATAATACTTTTAAATATCCTTAAATCTAACTATAAATATCTTAAGTAGACTATTACTAATCTCTATTTATTAAGGAAGTACTATTATAACTTAATATCTCTTAGTTATAGCTATATAAATATTAGAACTAATTCCTTATTAAAAGGGGAGGGAGTATTATTAAGGTATATAAGCTCTAGCTAAGTAGTAATTCTATTAATATATTTAAATAACTTATCTCTCTTATAGTTAATTTAGAAGTATAACTAAGTTAAAGTCTTAAAGGTCTTCTTAGATTAAATAAGTTACTTAACTATATAAGCTTTAATAAGACTCTTAATAAAAGCTCTTTCCTAGATAGATATTATATTAACTAAGTTAGGTAATAATAAAGATATAGTAGTTCTTAAGAAGGGTATAATATATACTTTATAGATATTATTAGTATAGGTATAAGCGTATTTAAGGGCGTGGTATATACGCCTATATAGTATAGGGTTATAGATAGGCTTATATTATAATAAAAGGTGATAATCCTAAGCATTTATAGGTATTTAATTGTATAGATAATAATAAGGGAATTAATATATTATAATAACTCTAGTTATTATTACTTATATAGTTAGTAGGTTTCCTCCTCTAGTAGGGAAAGGTAAGGAGAAAGATAATCTAAAATATAACTTACTAAACTGCTAATTATATAAGGTACTTATATAACTATACGTATTATATAATTAATATT